>NC_036859.1:37722533-37728696 GCF_002910315.2 Salvelinus sp. IW2-2015
GTAAAAGAATATATGTTTGTTGAGTTGTTAGAAAACAACTACTTCAATCTAAATGTGAAACACTAAAACCAGATAGAGAACTATAAAAAGAATATGGCCCTATATTAATTAAGATAAAATCATAATAGTTCCCTCTTTCTCACCCTGAACTTGGCCAGGTAGTCTCCTACGACGCCTTGTTGCCACATCTCCTCGGCAGTCTGGGTCTTCAGGGTTTGTCCTCTTCTTGCCGTCGCGCTTCTCTTTCGCCTCAGGCCGGAGTGCGCCCATGCCCTTGCTCAGCTTCGCGACAGCAGCGCTCCTGAAGGAATTACCATACAGACACAGACCTGGTGTCAACGCAGGTGGCATATACATTGTGTACCTAGTATACCTTTAAAAACGTAAAATCTAACAGGTGACATAGCTCAAACACTACTACACCCACAATAACATCTGCTAAATCTGACCAATAAAATTGATGTTGACCCAACATATGAAATAGTTAGAAAACCTCCCAGGAGACCAGGTGCAAACTTTCACTGTAGCTAGCAAGACATAGCCCACCTTCACTGTAACTACAGAAAGACATAGCCCATCTTCACTGTAACCTACAGAAAGACATAGCCCATCTTCACTGTAAGCCTAACATAGGCTGTTACGGTGACTGTATTACCGCCACAGCGGCTGTCACCAGTCGTGACCGCAGTCAAATTTCACGTGGCCGTTTAGTCACGGTAATTAGGCTTCTCCAAGCTGCTGATTGTCATTAGTAGCCTACCAAACTTTCTAACTGCCTGGTACTCAGCACTCTATTGTCCCTCTAATCACTCTGACATCAATACAAATGTAATCGAAAATCGAATTAAACACTTCATGTAGCCCATGAGCTCATGTTGCACAACATTTCTATAGGCTATGCAATTGCATGAGAAAACAGATTTGATGGCCTCTTAAAAAGAGGAGACCCCATCAGCTTTCTATAGGCTAGACCTACAATATTTTTAATCAACTATCCTAATATTAAGCACATCACTTCGTTTTACAAACAGGAGTGTAGCCTACCTGGCTGGGATGAAAATGAACCACAGGAAAAGCGTCCTCCATTCGCTATTTAAGTGCAACGATTACATGATTTTTTTCTCCTTCCCCAGTTCTGAGACAGAATGGACCATTATCATGCACCTAAATCAAAACTAATTCACACATTAAGTTTATGTAAAGACCAGATTAAATGAAGAATAGTCTGATGGGTGACAATATTATCGCTTGTGAATGATACGCCTTTCATGCAACTTTTTTTTTTTAATCGTCATTAATCGCATCATGCAGCACAACGGCCACTGGCCGCAAAAGGCATGGATTTTAGAGGGCATTACGACCACACTAGGGGGATGCTGCCGCGAAATTCAGGCATTATCAAGCGCTTGTGAAATTTGTAATGAAAACTGATAAAATGTGTGCAGCCTGTCCAAGAAAATCAAAACATATCACAACTGAAGTTGCATAAATAACTCTAAAGTAAGCATATAGGAGGACCTTTTCTTTTAACCGCTCAACAAAATAGCACATGTGTGGCACTCCCTCAGAAATAGTTTGAAAAATATAGTTTCTACTTTATGTTAAATTGTATTCTTCATACTATAGAAATAATTCCATGGAATTCTAAGCAAATCTTGCATGCTAAATGAACTAGTGTAGCCCACAGCCCATATGGCATAGCCAGATCAGGGCCTACATAAGGACAACTCAGAGTATGCTAATTGACTACATTTCTTTAGACCTGCTAAATTGTATTTGTGATGGGGTAGCTATATTACATTTATTTATAGACTTTAAAAATGTAGACATTCCAAAGTCTCTGCACCTGTGCTTGTATGGAAGCCAGGAGATGCTAAATTGTTTATGTTAATTAATGGTCAATTACCTTTGAGACTGACAGTTATTGCTTGACAATCACCGGCTGACAATTCACGACTACCAACAGCCCTACCTAACAGAAAGCCATAGCCCAGCTACACTGTAAACCTAACAGAAAGCCCACCTGGTTGAAAGGTGGTAGTCGTTTGAAATGTCACCGGTGATTGTCAAGCAAATAACTGGTTCAGTCTCAAGGGTAATTGACCATTTAATTAACATAAACACAATTTAGCATCTCCTGGTCCATTACAAGCACAGGTGCAACCTTTGGAAATGTCACATTTTAAAAGGCTAATAAATAAATGTAATATAGACCTACCCCATCAACAATAAATCCACTATTTATTTTAGACAGGTCTAAAAAAATGTAGTCAATTAGCATACTCTGATTGTCTTATGTTAGGCCCTGATTCTGGTATGCATATGGCTCGTGCTACACTAGTTCATTTTAGCATGCAAGTTTCTTAGAATTCCAGAATTATTTATAGTAGAAAGAATACAATTTAAACATAAAGTTAAAACTATATTTTCTCCCAAACTATTTCTGAGGAGTGGCACACATTGGCTATCTTGTTGAGCGGTTAACAAAGAAAACAGGTCCTCCTATATGCTTACTTTTAATTATTTATGCAACTTCAGTTTGCATATGTTTTGATTTTCTTGACAGCTGCACACATTTTAATCATTTCTTCATTACAAATTTCACAAGCGCTTGATAATGCCTCGAATTTCGCGGCAGCATCCCCCTAGTGTGGTCGTAATGCCCTCTAAAATCCATGCCTTTTGCGGCCAGTGGCCGTTGTGCTGCATGATGCGATTCTAATGGCGATTAAAAAAAAAAAAAAAAAGTTGCATGAAAGGCGTATCATTCACAAGCGATAATATTGTCACCCATCAGACTATTCTTCATTTAATCTGGTCTTTACATGAACTTAATGTGTGAAATTAGTTTTGATTTAGGTGCATGATAATGGTCCATTCTGTCTCAGAACCGGGGCAGGAGAAAAAAATACATGTAATCGTTGCACTTAAATAGCGAATGGAGGACGCTTTTCCTATGGTTCATTTTCATCCCAGCCAGGTAGGCTACACTCCTGTTGTAAAACAAAGTGATGTGCTTAATATTAGGATAGTTGATAAAAAAATATTGTAGGTCTAGCCTATAGAAAGCTGATGGGGTACTCCTCTTTTTAAGAGGCCATCAAAACTCTGTTTTCTCACGCAATTGCATAGCCTATAGAAATGTTGTGCAACATGAGCTCATGGGCTCTCATGAAGTGTTTAATTCGATTTTCGATTACATTTGCATTGATGTCAGAGTGATTAGAGGGACAATAGAGTGCTGAGTACCAGGCAGTTAGAAAGTTTGGTAGGCTACTAATGACAATCAGCAGCTTGGAGAAGCCTAATTACCGTGACTAAACGGCCACGTGAAATTTGACTGCGGTCACGACTGGTGACAGCCGCTGTGGCGGTAATACAGTCACCGTAACAGCCCTACTGTTAGGTTACAGTGAAGATGGGCTATGTCTTTCTGTTAGGTTACAGTGAAGATGGGCTATGTCTTTCTGTTAGGTTACAGTGAAGGTGGGCTATGTCTTGCTAAGCTACAGTGAAAGTTTGCCACCTGGTCAGTCACTGGGAAGGTTTTCTAACTATTTCATATGTTGGGTCAACATCAAATTTTATTGGTCAGATTTAGCAGATGTTATTGTGGGTGTAGTAGATGTTTGAGCTATGTCACCTGTTAAGATTTTACGTTTTAAAGGTATACTAGGTACACAATGTATATGCCACCTGCGTTGACACCAGGTCTGTGTCTGTATGGGATTCCTTCAGGAGCGCTGCTGTCGCGAAGCTGAGCARGGGCACTGGGCGCACTCCGGCCTGACGGCGAAAGAGAAGCGCGACGGCAAGAAGAGGACCAAACTCCCTGAGACACCCAAGACTGCCGAGGAGATGTGGCAACAAGGCGTCGTAGGAGACTACCTGGCCAAGTTCAGGGTGAGAAAGAGGGAACTATTATGATTTTATCTTAATTAATTTAGGGCCATATTCATTTTTATAGTTCTCTATCTGGTTTTAGTGTTTCACATTTAGATTGAAGTAGTTGTTTTCTAACAACTCAACAAAACCATATATTCTTTTACRAACACTGTATACTGTGGCGGGTCAAATTAAATTGGCTCGTGGGCCAGTTGTGGCGCGCAGACCACCGGTTGAAGTCCCATGCTGTACAGCATCTAGGAATGCACTTTTTAATCCGTACAGTACTAAAGTGAAAAATAAAAAACGTATGTGTTCCATGTCTTCTGGTTACAGAGTGACCGTAAGAAGACCCAGAGTGCCATGGAGTCAGCCTGGAAGGCCATGGAGAAGAAGGAGAAGATCCCTTGGATMAAAAAGGCGGCTGAAGACCAGAAGCGATACGAGGTTCAGTACCGGCCCGTGGTCAGTGACCAGATGTTTTGACCGCTGTCTTCTTCGGTTGTGCTGAAGAAATGTCAAAATGTTGGTCGCCCTCCCCACCTTCTGCTCCTCCCCATTCCTGTGTCCCCCACCCTCCTCCAAGCCACCTCCTCCCCTATGCCCAT
This sequence comes from Salvelinus sp. IW2-2015, assembly GCF_002910315.2. NCBI lineage: Eukaryota > Metazoa > Chordata > Actinopteri > Salmoniformes > Salmonidae > Salvelinus > Salvelinus sp. IW2-2015. The sequence continues at coordinate 37,727,027 of NC_036859.1, forward strand.
GATTTTGGAATGAGATGTTTGGCAGGTGTCCACATACTTTCGGTCATGTAGTGTGTGGTGTTCGGTGTTGGAATATGTAATGTGTGTGTGTGATATAATGAGGACCAATCCAATCAACAGTCCCTGTGTTTTTGATGTGTGTAATTTTCAGACGCATGACCATTGATATTTGTTTTGACATGGGTTAAATATGGCAAGTACTTCCAAATAACTTGATCGTCACTTATTTAAATTGTCCCTTAATAAAATGAATCCTTTTTGAAAGTATTTGACATGTACGGTACACCCAGTCTGATGCGTTGTTGTTGGTGTGTGGTGAACTGTACTTGTCCTGCAGAGGGAATTGTTAGAGATGAGAACAAGCCAGAGCAGGAGCAGCCCAGAGAAAACCCAAGTTTGAAGGGGAGCCCAGGAAGCCACCTGTGGAGTAACATCACACAATGACCCTGGCAGTGTAGAATAGTTACGCGATGCTTATTGTTTTTTTCATAATGGCGTCTATGTTTATCCTGGCCCCATATTATTTATCTTTTCACTTTGCTCCATCCTATTATCTACGTCTCTGCCCCCCCCCCCCCCCCTGCCAAATGTGCGCCGCCCCCCCCCCCCCTCCAAATAGTACCTCTGCCCCCTTCCCCACTCCAAATGCTCCTCAGTAGGGTCGTCATTTACACGCCCTATGCCCTCAGTTCTACACCCCTCACAATGTCCTCGATGCTTCTAACACTGCACCTAAATGTCCTCTGCTTTAGCACGACGCCATATGCGTGCACAATGCCCTCTGCTTCACAACTAAAATGTCCTCTGCTTTATCACTGCCCCTAAATGTCCTCTGCTTCATACACTGCCCTAAATGTCCTCTGCTTTACAACTGCCCTAAAATGTCCTCTGCTTTACACTCGCCCTAAATGTCTCATGCTTTCGCATGCCCCAATATGTCCTCTGCTTTAGCAACGCTGCCCTAAATGTCCTCTGCTTTTACACCGCCCTAAAATGTCCTCTGCTTGTAACACTGCCCTAAATGTTCCTCTGCTTTACACTGCCCAAATTGTCCTCTGCTTTACACTGCCCTAAAAATGTCCCTGCTTTACACTGCCTAAATGTACCTCTGCTTTACACTGCCCCCTAAATGTCCTCTGCTTTACACCCCCTAAATGTCCTCTGCTTACACGCCCGTAAATGTCCTCTGCTTTACACCGCCCTAAATGTCCTCTGCTTTTACACCGCCCTAAATGTCCTCTGCTTACACTGCATGGCTGCTTAATGTGATAAGTCCTCTGCTTTACACTGCCGCGTAGAATATTTCTCTGCGTTTACCAACTTGCGCCCGCTAATGTCCTCTGCTGTACACTGCCCTAAAATGTCCTCTGCTTTACACTGCCCTTAAATTGTCCCATCTCGTGCTATTACGAACTTCGCGTGTTTCGCGTGAAGGGTAATGTCCTCCGTTGCTATTACAACACTGGCCGCTAAATGTCCTCTGGCTTTACATAGGCTAACGACTCATGGCCATAGAATGTCCTCTGCTTTAACCACTAAGCCGCTATAAGTGTTGTCTCTATGACACTATTTACAAGCCGTCATGTCCCCCTAAATGGCTCCTCTTGGCCCCTCCCCCGTGCGGGGTCCCAAATGTCCTGCTGCCTTTGCCTTTGCTCATTTTTCATGTA
>NC_036859.1:37729384-37730878 GCF_002910315.2 Salvelinus sp. IW2-2015
ATTCTTCCTGCGCCCTACAGGCCTCTCCCCATATCCTACCTCTCCGCCCTACCCTTCCAAGCCGACTTCCCCCACCCTACCCTCTTCCAAGCCACCCTCCCCACCCCTACCACTCGTTTCCAAGCACACCTCGCCTTCCCTCTGCCCAGACCTACCCTCCTCCAAAGCCACATTTACTCCCCTGCCCCTATCACTCTTCCAAGCCAACCCCTCTTCCCCATCCCATCCACGTAAAAAATCTCGTCCTCGGTTGCAACATCACTACCGTGTTCCAAACTGCCTCTGGAAGCAACGTCAGCAACAAGAAGTGTTCATTGGAGCTTCATGAAATGGGTTTTATGGCGACCAAGCCGCACCACGCACTTAAGATCCACATGTGCAATGCCAAGAGTCGGCTGGGGTGTGTAAAGCTGCGCCGCCGTATTGCCGACTCTGGAGCAGTGTTTGTTCACCACCTTAATCGGACACGTTAAGCCTAGAAGATCCTAGGCTATTTACTACTACCGTTTGTGTTGCTGACTGTTAGTATGAATGTGTACATTTTATTTAGATGGGCCTATGCCATTAGTTTGCTCATGGCTTGCAGTTTTATATTGACTGCTATGTGGGTATAATTAAACCTCTGTCTCTGTGTGTGCAGGAGCGGCTACCAGATGTTCTCCCAGGAGTTGCTGACCAACGGCGAGCTGAATCACTTCAGCCTGAAGGAGCGCATGGTGGAGATCGGCAAGCGCTGGCACAAGCTCAGCCAGAGTCACAAGGACAAGTACAAGAAGCTGGTGGAGGAACTGCAGATTGAGTACAAGGCCGAGCTGGAGGCCTGGGTCAAGGTAAGGGCCATAGGTAAAATCATTTATTTCTTAGGCACCTTTCTGAAATGTGGACACCCAAATGTCGCTTGCCTCAAAATAATCAAATAAACATTTAAAATATCAAACGCGTCACAGAAGGAGACAGTGGTACACAAGGCGCGTACTCCGAACCTATGCATTGTATTCGTTAAAAAAAGCATTAAATAGTTAAATAATAGATACAATGTTAGCGACAGCACCTTTTGGAAGAAATCAGTCTTGTAATTTCTTCCCCCTTTCTGTCTGTCCCCTTCAGTCTCTCTCTCCCCAGGAGCGAGCGATTTATAAAGAGTTCTCCACCACGGTGAGTTTCACGCTGTCAAATACGCATGGTGTTGTGTTCTTGACACTGACTCTACGCAGCACTTCATATTACAATGCCCTTCACACTCATGCTATAACCCTTCACACTCATGCTATAACCCTTCACACTCATGCTATATGTTTTATTCTACATTCACATTCCATGGCTATAGGTACTCTTTTCTCTGTAGCTGGAGTTCTTAAAACCTGACACCAAATACATTTGTCAATTTAAATTGGCTTTATCTGACTTTGTAGCCTGATATGACTGCCTTAGTGAATATCTGTATTCACAAGCTGGCATCCAGCATAACTGCATATAAACTCAGCAAAAAAAAAA
>NC_036859.1:37730903-37789711 GCF_002910315.2 Salvelinus sp. IW2-2015
CAAACGAAACGTCCTCATCACTGTTCAACTGCGCTTTATTTTCAGAAACATTAACACGTGTATGAACATAACAAGATTCAACAACTGAAGACATACCTCCCCACTGTCTGAACACTCAGTTCTCATTTCGGATCCATCCGCTTGACTCAACCATCCAGTCCCTGAACAATTAGGGGTGCGGGGGGCTTCTTAAAAGTAACAGTCAAGTATACTGGCTGGTGTGGCCACCCTAAGAACTGCATTTGAAGTTACCTCGCACGTGCATTCTCCTCAGTTTGGACTTGTCATTCTTACCAGCATTTTGCCAGGGGTTCGCTCTATGTCCCTGGTGCATGGATGTTTTACAAACCCCGGGCCTTACCATTGTCTCTTGCTTTCAACAGCTAAGTGGTCTACTGGTTAGCAGTCCTACAAAGTTACCTCTGGCTTCACATCCCGCCCTACAAGTTTTTGCTAAACCCACCTCACTCCACAAGAACGCCGTCATACTGCTAGTCTGAATGTGACTACTTGGTTTTGGTGGGTGAATGGCCCGCAGCCCCTCCACCCTCTGATCCATACAAGGATGTCCCTCCCAGATGTGGCATCTGGCATATATAGGCAATTGAGAATCCGGCGCGGCCGGTGACTGTCCAACTCGGCAGTAGGTCACACTATTGGCACTTTTTACTCCTTAAGTCTTGCATGGAAGCTGAATAAAAGGTCCAGAATCCTGCTTAGTCAGCACCTGGGGTACATGGCTCTCAAGGTGGCATTGGTCTCTCTATTGCCTTGACGATTGAGCGTATCTTGGCGCGTCAGGATGAGCTAACTTGTCGCTCAGTGGATTGTTGGTCACTAGCCAACATGAGCGTGAAGGACAGGTGATGTCTTTCTGCTACCCTCCGCACAGCTTGAGACTTGTCTGCTAAAATAGACGTAACTTACTGCTAGTCTTAACAGTCCCGAAACTGATGGGCCGGCGTGACACTCAAGAATGTCCTCTGGCTTTACACTGGCTAAGTGGTTCTGGGCTTACGATCGGCCGCTAATGTCCTCTCCGCCTTTCACTCACACACTGCTCCGCCAGGACGCTCTATTTGTTTACTCTTGGATGCGCACTTATTAGTAACCTTTCACAATTGGTTCTGTAGGTTCCCACCGGCTCGGCTAGAGGTACAGGACCTGTGGTGGTAAAGGCGTGCATTGTCCTTCGCGAGACGATAATACCAGTCCAGAATGCCGCAGGTGTCCCCGTCCAGCACATTCCTCGTCCTCTGGTGAGCACAAAACCGTCGTGTACCTTCGTCAGTGGAGAGCTCTATCATGGTTGTTTATATTCGCAGCTATTGCTACCGGATTGTTGTTAGCAATTTGCGACGCTTGGCGTGAGGTGTTTCTGGCCCCATATAGGTGATTGTGGTTTGCCTCGGATGTTATTCCTTTGGGTCTGGTTGCTTGGACGTGCGGGCCTGTTACATCTACAGACACGTTCTAAACACAGCCTTGTGCTATTGTCACGGTCTCGGATACCTATTGGTCTGGCGAACTTTCGTCCTTTGTAGTCACTGAGGGAGAGGGATTTGCTGTGCGTTCCTGTGGTACACCTACGGGCAGTTGTCCTGTTGGCATCCTTGTAGGCCTGCTCCTGTCTCAGCGTGAGTCGATCAACCTGATGTTGTGGATCCCCGCAGGTATTAACGCCTGTTTGTTACAGCGTGGTTCTGGCCCTGTTCAGCTCACGGAGCGACGACAAGGTGCTCAGTCGCGATGCTGTAGTCAGCGGTCTTTAGGTCGGTCTCACAGTAACTGACGAGCCACAGTTATTGAAGGATTGTTAATTCCGGGTGTCTGGCCAAGCAGGCTATGCAGAATAAGAGTGTTCAATGGGTGCATAGTTAGGATTCTTGATGGTACATGGTTTTATTATGCAGATTTGCACAAATTAGACGATAAGAAATTTTGAAAAACCTATCTCTTGAAACGCAGCATGCGCTCCTGAAGAAGCACGGAGTATGAACGTGTCAAGGCGCGTGTAATTGTATTGTATTGGTGCTTAAAGAGAAGTGAAAGTTCTGTTAGGTGACCCACGGTTTAAGTCAGCTTTCTTTAGTGTTCGTTTCTGTTAGTCAGTAGAAAGGGCCTCTTGTATGTCGCTAAGTTATATAACTGTGATCTGACATTGCGCTATCTGTCAGTAGGCTGATGTATGTTGGTTCTTTGATACTAATCTCGTTCTCCACAGCGATGCATGTTGATGTAATTGTTTTATGAGTCTTCATGGTTCATTGAACAAGCATGGGAAAACGGTGTTTAAACCCTCTTGAGTATCATGCAATGAAGTATAGCTGTGGGAGTTTTTGTAGTCAAATTTATCTGAGTGTAAGCACAGACAAAGGCGTGCTCGTTGAGAAGACGAGGATGTTTAACTTCTTTTTACTGTAGATCTGCGTTAGTATGGAAAACAGAAACATCATCATCTTGTTCCAACATCTATGCAACTATATGCAGTTCAAGGTGCTTCTGTAGCTTGAAACTTGATCTGTGTGCATTTGCTCTTTATAACCACTCCTTCCTTCCACATTCTTCCTCCCATACCTCCTGTGACTGCCTCATATTTATCTTCTCTTTCATTCTCTCCACCTCTGCCACTTCCCCCTTTTCTCCGCAGTGATACGGTCGAGCATTCCCATTCAATTAGGCGCGGCGGTTGGGCACGGGGGGTTATAGGCTTTCGCCGTGCATACGGATTATTATTGGTTGAAGGGCGTGTATCGTCATTGAGTTTGCGTGCTCGGCGTGTCTCAGAGCGGCTGGCCTAGCAGGGCAGGGATGCGGTGTGTGGGGGTGAAGGTCAGGTGTCCATGGCGTACGCGGGAGCTACAGATCAGGTATATCGCTCTGCGCGTTTCTCGCGGACACTACGTCTCCCTCTCTACAAACACAGACACACACGGCGCTACCTAATGCACTCTGAATACATTCCGAAATGTGGTCGTTGCATAGTATTGTGGGTGCCGTGTGTGAGTAGGATCCTGACATTTTTATACGGGCACTGTGTTATTGGCAGTCACTAACACCGAGTGCATATTTCCGTTACGCTCTTTGAAGCACGTTAATGATCCGGTGTGGTGTGCATAAGTTGAATGTGGGGTGGTCCCTACATATTAAGGTTTGTGTATTCCATTCGCTGACTGGTTCTTACAGGCATTGGAACCCTTCTTAGGAGAATATTTAAAATCGAACAGTCATTTGAGGAACATGTAACCGAAATGTAGTTAGTGCTCATACCCCAATAGTTTCTGGGAGCAAACATGTTATATTTAATAGGAAACAGTTCATGGGAGACCGCCTAGTTATTATAAATTTGCCCTTAGGTTTAAACGTTTCGTTCCGTGGAGTCGTTTGAAAGAATTGGAATTCACTATATCAATGCTATGTTAATTGGATATTATACGGTTTGTCTACGTTTTCAGCATTGGATCTATTTTCTAGCACAAATAGTAAGGCCAAGTCTTTTTTATTCTATGTGCTGCTGTATGCGTACACACACACTGCTAAGCGTGAGTTAGTTTTATGAACGTTGAGCTCTTGGTCAGCCAACGTTAAATCCTGAACTTTGTAATGTTTGAACTTCCAATGTTCCTGCCATATAGATAGCTCGACTCTCGTAGGCTATATGGTGTGGAGTCGGCGGAGAGATTCTGTGGGTCCTATTCAGATACGATCTGGGTCACGTCATTATGTACACAGGATGACCGGATGTATGCGCTTCATGTGTTCCAGTGTCGCTCTCCCTTGAAGTCAAGCCAACTCTTCTGAAGTAAAAGAACATTCAAAGCTTTCCTGGCCCAGTAGTAAGCTCAGCCGTCCCTCCTGCCGTAGTTGCTTATAATTAGACAAGAGTGGACCCTTAGGCGGCTTCAAGGCAGCACAAATGTGTTTGTCTTGCTCATTGGTGATTAAACCATGTCTGTTATATCGTCGTTTTGTCCTGCAAAATGCTATTTCCCGACTTTCCCTTTGAGTTACCCGATTTTTAAAATCGCCAATACCCGCTCACACAGGTCAAGCAGACTCGTGCTCTCCACTTGATTGGTCTGAGTTAATTTAGTATTTGTCTATGGTTTGAAACTTGTACATTGTATCAATTTATACTTACAGGGTGATATCTTGAGTGCAAAGTTTATCACTGTACTCATCTCACTGGGCTCAGGGCTAGGTGCTTTTCTGTTGACTTATTTTTCTACCCATGTGTCTGTACAATAAGTAGTGACGGGAACTATCCGACGCTTTGACTGACGTAATTAGTAACATTATGGTTAGAGTCAGATTGGTAGTGATTCTCAAAAGACTGTGTAATTGCAAATCTAGAATATGATTAGTGAGATTCTTGAATTGGTAATGCCACCACTTGTGGCCTTGAGTGAAGCTGTGCGCATTTCTGTGGTCCCATGTTCTTCTCAACGCACTGTCTGTCACGCTTTGGAATATGCTTTTCCAACAGTCTTGAAGTGCGTTCACCTACAATAGTGCCTGCAGTGCCTTCACTTGTCCTGGAGACTGTGCTTGCTTCCTCCACTCTGGCGGTTCCAAAGCCATTGTCGTTGTAGATGGTGGGTTGAGGTTGGGTGATTATGGAGCCATGGTCATCTGATGCAGCATCCATCACTTGTCTTCCGAGTTATCGATGCCCCATGGCAATTGTCCTCATTCATCTTTAATTGAGTGTTCTCTTTTATTGTAGTGGTCTTATTTGCATGCAAATTTGTCTGTAATAGGTTAGGTATCTTGGTCTTTTACAGATTAGAGCAATCGTCTGTATTATCCACCCCTATCCTGTTGTCACAATCTACAACTGATTGGAGCTCAACCGCATTTAAGAAGGAAAATAAATTCCATCAAATTAAGGCACAACCTGTTACTATTGAATATGCGTATTCTGGTGACCACCTCATGAAGCTGGGTTGATAAGATATGCAATCATATGATTAGGGTCGTGCTGCTTTATGTAGAATCTGTCTTGCTAATGTTATTTTTAATTTTGTTGAGTTCCACTCTTTTTTCGGTTATTACATGATTCGCATATTGTGTTATTCATAGTTTTGATGTCTTTGATCTATCTATTCTACTGCAATGTAGAAAATAGTAAAAAAAATGAAAAACTCGTAGCCGTTAGTGTCGTTGGGTTGGTTCACCTGAGTCTCACGTTTTTTGGTTTTTCTGTCTCGAACGTCCTGGTCGCTTCACCGCTTTTTCGTTTGCATGGTAGGTGTGGACTGGTACTTGTGTTAATGTATCTATTCCGATTTTGCCTGTGATTTCGAAGCCGGGTTCAGAGCTTCTATCTTTTGCTGGTTGGGAAGTGTGGACGGAATTAATGGTTCTTCTGTTCCGCGCTTAACTCTTGTTATTGTTGTTCGCCTAGTTGGAATGTTTTGCTTAATGAGAACATTAGATGGTTCTCTGTTCAGAACGATTTGGGAAGAATTGAAGGGTTCCAACCTCTGGGTTCTGTATCGCGGCATTCAAGCTAAAATATTCAGTAACCTCCTTGACTTTATCACATTTTGTTACGTTACACCAGCCATGCTTTTCCGCCTTAGTTGCTAAATATGGATTGAAGGTAGTTTCCCCCGCTACCATTCTCCTCCTCAGGTTTACAACATCTCAGATTATTGAAAGCAAGTTAATTTTTGCCTAATCTTATTAAACCACCAGTTTGGAAATATGACATTTACTAAAGTATTTCCATTGCTCCCTCTTCTGGTTATGGTTAAGTACTTTCTGTGTGACTGGCAGCGATTACAGTTGATGCATGCCTCTCGTGGCGGAGTGTCTTCCTTGGGGTATTGATGCCTAGCAAGCTTGGCAGCACCCTCTGTAGTTCTGGAGAGTTCTCCATTTCTGTCTCTGTCAGATTCCTCATAGAAGTTGCTGGCTTCTTGTCAGGTTGTAATGTGAAAGCTGCGTTTGCAGTGGTTTGTGCTTATCTTCAGGTCTGCGTTCCAGCAGAAATGCTTTTGACGCAGGCGGTTAAACGTCAGCGTTGCTACACTGGCCACTGGGTCCATTATCTATTAGTCTACCTTTCCAGCCAGCCTGCGTTGTTTCGTTTGAGCTGTGTGCTTAGGGGTTGTCACTGTTTACATTAGGAAGGTGAATCTTACGGTCAGCTTCCGAGACCTAGTCTTTGATGTGTTCTCTTGGTGATGCTAGGTCCATTTCGAGCGTAATGGATATATTCCTCTGTGTTCCATCTTTCCCGTTGTCATTCCTGTTCTCCCAGTCTCCTCTCACCCTGCTAGAGGCTCCTGAGTGTGAGCGGAGTGCTGCACGATGATGGTTGTCCTCTAAGGTTATCCCAAGCTCTCGACTAGAGGAACTCTAGACAGACGGGTTCACTTCTCCGTTGACCAAGTGCCGCTTCACTACTCGATACTTTGGCTAGCAGTTTGGCCCAGGCGGCGATGAGACCAGCGTCTTAGGAATTGAGGGTCTTTCGGTACCACATGAGGGAGGAGGATGTCTTCCCTGTAACGCACAGCGTTGAGATTGTCTGCAATGACAACAAGCTCAGTCCGATGATGCTGTGACACACCGCCCCAGACCATGATGGACCCTCCACCTCCAAATCGATCCCGCTCCAGAGTACAGGCCTCAGTGTAACGCTCATTCCTTCGACGATAAACGCAAATCTGACCATCACCCCTGGTGAGACACAACCGCGACTCGTCAGTGAAGAGCACTTTTTTCCAGTCCTGTCTGGTCCAGCGAAGGTGGGTTTGTGCCCATAGGTGACGTTGTTGCCGGTGATGTCTGGTGAGGACCGGCCTTACAACAGACCTACAAGCCCTCAGTCCAGCCTCTAAACCTATTGCGGACAGTCTGAGCACTGAGGGAGGGATTGTGCGTTCCTGGTGTAACTCGGGCAGTTGTTGTTGCCATCCTGTACCTGTCCTGCTCTGATGTACCGATCCTGTACAGCTGTTGTTACACGTGGTCTGCCACTGCGAGGACGATCAGCAGTCCGTCCTGTAGCACGGTCTTAGGCGTCTCACAGTACAGACATTGCAATTTATTGCCCTGGCCACATCTGCAGTCCTCATGCCTCCTTGCAGCATGCCTAAGGCACGTTCACGCAGATGAGCAGGGACCCTGGGCAGCTTTCTTTCGGTGTTTTTCTGAGTCAGTAGAAAGGCCTCTTTAGTGTCCTAAGTTTTTATAACTGTGACCTTAATTGCCTACCGTCAGTAAGCTGTTAGTGTCTTAACAACCGTTCCACAGGTGCATGTTCATTAATTGTTTATGGTTCATTGAACAAGCATGGGAAACGGTGTTTAAACCCTTTACAATGAAGATATGTGGATTTTTACAAATTATCTTTGAAAGACAGGGTCCTGAAAAAGGGATGTTTATTTTTTTGCTGCGTTTATATGGAAACAGAACATCATCCTATTAACATCTAGCTACTAATCATCAATGCTTTGAGCTTGAAACTTGATTGTGTGCTTGTCTTATACCCCTCCATCTTTCCATCCCCCTGCCCATTATCCCTCTTTCATTCCCTCTCCACCTCACCCCCCCCTTCATGCAGAAACGGCGGAGCACCACCAAGGCGCGGGGGGGCCCGGGGGCTAAGGTTCGCGTGACTGCAGTGAAGGGGAAGGCGGTAGGTGCCAGAGCCGCAGCAGCAGGGGTCGGGGGGGGCAAGCGGGCCATGGCGTACCGGGCCAAGGTAACCGTGCCGTTCTCGCCGGACTGCTTCCCTCTCTCACACACAGACGGAGACACACAGGCATGCACTCAATCCAGACACACACACTAATGCACTCTGATTTTGAAGTGGTGGCATGGATGTGGGCGCTGTGTGTGTGGTCCTGACATTTATACGGTGATTTTACGTCTTAACGTGCTTATGTTCGTTTTAACCTGTTATGTCCGGGTGGTTGTCTTATGTGTGTGTCCTATAATTGTGTATTCCATGTGCTGTTGTAAGCAAGGGTTGGAACCGGTTCATGGAAAATAATGAAATAATTTGAGGAACAGAACCGAAAGTAATCTATCCTGTTCTGGAACAAAACTGTTATTTTAAAAGCATGGGAACCAGTTAATAACATTAGTTTACGCTCCGGGAGAAGAATGGATTCACTTTATCAATGCTAGTTAAGGATACTATAGTTATCACGTTTCACATTGGATTTATTAACTACAAAAAAGTAAGATGCTTTTAATTCTAGTGCTGCTCTGCACACACACACAAGCTTGTTAGTTAGAGAACGTTGGCTCTGGTCCAACGTTAAACCAACTTTGAATGTCTTTGAACTTCCAAGTTCCTCCATAGAAGCCACTCCTCCGTAGGTATAATTCTGTGGGCCTAATTCAGATAATGCACGTCATAACAACAGATGCTAGCGCTTCATGCCAGCGCTCTCCTACAAAAGCCACTCTCTGAAGTTAAACAGACATTCAAAGTTCCTCCATAAAGGCCGCTCTCCGTAGGTATTAATATAACAAGAGCTAGCCGCTTCATGCCCAGCGCTCTCCCTACACAAGCCAACTCTCTGAAGTTAAAAGACATTTCAAAGTTCCCCATAGAAGCCGCTCCTCCTAGTATTATATTAACCAAGAACCTAGCGCTTCAAGCAGCACAATGTGTTTGTCTTTTCATTGTGATTAAAACATCTGTTACGGCAAAATGCTATTTCCCGACTTCCTATACCGATTTAATCGCATACCCGCTCCACAGCAAGAACAGCTCTGTTCCTCACTGATTGGTGAAGTAATTTAATGTCAGTTGAAATGTACATATCAATCTATCTTACAGTACCAGTCAAAAGTTTGGAGCACCTACTCATTCAAGGGTTTTTCTTTACTATTTTCTACGATTGAGAATAATAGTGAGACATCAACTATGAAATAACACATATGGATCATGTAGTAACCAAAAGTGTTAAACAATCTAATATTACTTGAGATTCTTCAAAGTAGCCACCCTTTGCCTTGATGACAGCTTTGCACATTCTTGGCATCTTTCAACCACCTTCACCTGAATGCTTTTTCAACAGTCTTGAAGGAATTCCCACATATGTGCTGAGCACTTGTTGGCTGCTTTTCCTCCACTCTGCCGGTCCAAACCACTGTTTATTGGGTTGAGGTTGGGTGATTATGGAGGCAGCGTCATCTGATGCAGCACTCCATCACTGTCCTTCCAGTCAAATGCCCCAAGCAAGTCTCTTCATCTATTAGTGTCCTTTTAGTAGTGGTTTATTTGCAGCAAATTTGCCATAATATGGACTGTTCTTGTCGTAATATGGACTTGGTCTTTTACCAGATAGAGCAATCGTCTGTATACCACCCCTACCTTGTCACAACACAACTGATTGGCTCAAACGCATTAAGAAGAAAATAAATTCCACAAATTAAGGCACACCTGTTAATTGAAATGCTTTCCTGGTGACTACCTCATGAAGCTGGTTGAGAGAATGCAAAGTTGGCAAAGGGTGGCTGCTTTGAAGAATCTCAAATATATTTTGATTTGTTGAACACTTTTTTGGTTACTACATGATTCCATATGTGTTATTTCATAGTTTTGATGTCTTCACTATTATTCTACAATGTAGAAAATAGTAAAAAAAATAAAAATAAAAACCTTTGCATGAGTAGGTGTGACTGGTACTGAATGTATATTCCGATTTTTCCGATTTCGAACGGGTTCAGAACTTTATTTTGCTGGTTGGAAGAGTGGAACGGAATAATGGTTCTCGTTCAGAACTTTATTTTGCTGGTTGGAACGGAATGAGAAAAATAATGGTTCTCGTTCAGAACGATTGGAGAATGAAGGTTCCAACCTCTGGTTATGTAGCGCATTCAGAAAATATTCAGACCCCTTGACTTTATCCACATTTTGTTACTTTACAGCCTTATTCTAAAATGGATTGAATAGTTTCCCCCCCTACCCCTCCCTCAGTCTACACACAATAATGACAAAGCAAGTTATTTTTGCTAATTTATTAACCACCCTGGAAATATGACATTTACTAAAGTATTCAGACCCTTTAGTCAGTACTTTGTTGACGCAGYGATTMCAGCCTCGAGTCTTCTTGGGTATTATGCTACAAGCTTGGCACACCTGTATTTGGAGAGTTTCTCCCATTTCTTCTCTGCAGATCCTCTGAAGCTCTGTCAGGTTGAATGTAAAGCGTCGTTGCTCAGCTATTTTCAGGTCTCTCCAGAGATGTTTGATCGGGTTCAAGTCCAGGCTCTGGCTGGGCCAATCAAGKACTTTCAGCCACTCCTGCGTTGTCTTGACTGTGTGCTTAGGGTTGTCCTGTTGGAAGGTGAATCTTCACCCCAGAAGTCCTGAGTGCTCGGGAGCAGGTTTTCAGCAAGGAATCCTCTGTATCCCATCTTTCCCTTGATCCTGTCTCCCAGTCCCTACCGCTGAGGAGGCCTGATTGGCGGAGTGCTGCAGAGATGGTTGTCCTTCTGAAAGGTTATCCCATCTCCACAGAGGAACTCTAGAGCAGGTTCACCTCCCGGACCAAGGCCCTTCTCCCTCGATTGCTCAGTTTGGCCAGGCGGCCAGCTCTAGGAAGAGTCTTGGTGGTTCCTGACTTATTCCTTTTAATAATGATGGTCGTTCTATTCTTAGGGACCTTCAATGCTGCAAAACAATTACGGTACCCTTCACTACATCTGTGCCTCGACACAATCCTGTCTCGGAGCTCTACGGACAATTCCTTCGACCTCATGGCTTGGTTTTTGCTCTGAGATGCACTGTCAACTGCAGACAGGTGTGCCTTTCCAAATCATGTTTAATCAATTGAATTGACCACAGGTGGACTCCAATCRAGTTGTAGAAATGGAATGAATGGAAACGGGATGCACCTGAGCTCAATTTCGAGTCTCATAGTAAAGGGACTGTATACTTATGTAAATAAGGTATGTTTTTTTTTATTTAATACATTTGCGAACGTTTGCTCTCATCTTCTACATAAAAATGTGGGCTGAAACATTTCTAAACCTGTTTTCGCTTTGTCATTATTGGGTATTGTGTGTAGATTGAGGGGATAAAAAAAAAATATATATTTTAGAATAAGGCTGTAACGTAACAATGTAGGGAAGGGGTCTGAACACTTTCCGAATGCMCAACGTTCTGTAAACGGGTGAGTCTGCAGTAGAGGCGTGACCCTGTGCTCTACAGCAGGATACGTCCGACTCAGACGACGATGACAAGACGGACTCGTCAGACTCCGACGACGACGAAGAATCATCCGGCAGCTCCGACAGCGAAGATGATGTGAGTTTTCCAAGCCAGGGGTCATCCGCACTATGCTTTAGTGTAGACTTGGGTCAAATACATTAAGCTTAATTTACTTCCAGTGTACATCTGATCAGTTCCATTGTACTGGGCAAACCACATCAAAAGCTGCACAAGTATTTGACCCAGCTGTTGTCCTGTCCCTGTCCTCTAGAATGACCCAGTTGGTCCTGTCCCTGTTCTCTAGAATGACCCAGCTGTTGTCCTGTAGCATGACCCAGCTGTTGTCCCGTCCCTGTCCTCTAGAATGACCCAGCTGTCCCTGTCCTCTAGAATGACCCAGCTGTTCTACTGTCCCTGTCCTGTAGAATGACCCAGCTGTTGTCCCGTCCCTGTCCTCTAGAATGACCCAGCTGTTCTACTGTCCCTGTCCTCTAGAATGACCCAGCTTGTTCTACTGTCCTGTCCTCTAGAATGACCCAGCTGTTCTACTGTCCCCTGTCCTCTAGGAATGACCCCAGCTGTTCTCTCTGTCCTCTAGAATGACAGCTGTTCTACTGTCCCTGTCCTCTAGAATGACCGACTGTCTCTGTCCTGTCTTAGAATGACCCCTAGCTGTTCTACTGTCCCTGGTTCCTCTAGAATGACCCAGCTGTTCTACTGTCCCTGTCCTCTAGAATTGACCCCAGCTGTTCTACTGTCCCTGTCCTCTAGAATGACCCAGCTGTTCTCCTCTGTCCTCTAGAATACCCAGCTGTTCTACTGTCCCTGTCCTCTAGAATGACCCAGCTGTTCTACTGTCCCTGTCCTCTAGAATGACCAGCTGTTTCTCTCTCCTGTCTAGAATGACCCAGCTGTTCTCTCTGTCCTCTAGAATGACCCAGCTGTTCTCTCTGTCCCTCTAGATGACCAGCTGTTCTCTCTGTCCTTAGAATGACCCAGCTGTTCTCTCTGTCCTCTAGAATGACCCAGCTGTCCTCTTCCTGTCCTCTAGAATGACCCAGCTGTTCTCTCTGTCCTCTAGAATGACCCAGCTGTTCTCTCTGTCCCTCTCAGAATGACCCAGCTGTTCTCTCTGTCCTTAGAATGACCCAGCTGTTCTCTCTGTCCTCTAGAATGACGATGACATGATGACGACGACCAATCGGAGGGCTCCAGCAGCTCTTCCTCAGAGGACAGCAGTGACTCAGACACAGACTAGCCCCCCCCCCCCAAAAGAGGGGGTCTGTTGCGGACACGCTTCCTCGGTGAGTCAGGAGGCATGTCATGGTGGGTGTATCAAAACGCTTGCCACGATTGGCTCCTCCCACCTCTTTCTCACAAGGAGAAATGAGAGACAGAGAATAAATAAACAGAGGAGTCTTGCTCCACCTCCAGTTGTTGACCCGGAGGACTTTTATTCAAACGGGACGAGTTCTCTTTTACAGGGCTTTGTTACGTGTTCAATATTTTTTTTTTTTGCCTTTATATAGGTGTTATTATGAACTTGTTGCAACATTTTCATTCTTTTTTAAACTTTGAGACATTTTAAACTTAAGCCGATGAGTTTTTTTTTTTGGAACAAGTCTGACTTGGAGGGGCATATTGAGGAGTTTGCCGTTTTTTTGTCCATGGGTCTCTGACAGTCCGTGCAGAGGGGAGGACCGTTGCTGCTTTCCCTCCATTGAAACATCTGGTCAAACCCTCCAATAAAATGCACTTTTTTCTCTTGTATTCTGTGTGATTTCAATCATTTTGTACTGGATATCATTTAAATGTAAGAGAGAGGTATGCTCAGCTCTGTCACTTACTGCCATTTTGGCGGTCTATTTCATATTTTTATGAAGGGATGATCCACTCAGAATACAGCCATTTTTTTCTCAATGACCTTGGCTGTAATCAATTCCCCAATACCTGTATGTATTTTGCTTAAAGTTTAGCAACGTATTCCTTTCTGAAGAATGTGTCTGCATAAGATTTGAGGTCTCTATTGCAGGTAAGGCCACTTCTGAATTCTGTCAGTGATTTCACTCAACAGCTTTCCATTTAAGACTTTATACAAATCAAATTTAAATGATAATTTTGTTGTCTTTGTGAATTATACTTCAAATCTACCAAAATGGATATTTTCATAAATATTTCGACAGACATTGCTTTTTTTTTTTTCATTCTTTTAATATTTTTCCATCCTTCTTTCCCCAAACACACTCACATCCTCTGTACCAGCGGCATTATACCAATAAATAAATACTAACTCAACCACCTGCGCATAATACATTTATACAACCTATCACATCATTTGTAAGGATCCATAGGCTAATATATTACACACAGGTGACTCAGTTACCCGTGTCTATATCTGAAAGGYTCCATAAACCGAGCAAAGACAGCGCACCCAGTAATACTGGGGTGGATTTACATCCCATAAGCCATTTCTGCTTTACCTTACACAGTTCCAAGTGTTTGGGGGTCATGTACAAAGCKAATGGACTCATATTTGTATCGCTTAGAAATGAAATGTTTCACCGTATGACACAATCACCTCATTCAAAYGGAAATTAGGTCAGGGTACGATTTCAAATACCACTGATGGGACCAACGGAAGGTTTTCAGAGAGACTATCCACTTGTCTTTTTCATAGCAATTCTTTTGTGACCTTCCAATAAAATTCTCAAATTTAAACTAACCTGGGGCCTCATTTATCAAATGTGTGTATGCACACAACAACAAAAAAGACACCCTTGCATGTGCCACTTTCTCCCTGTAAAGATATACATTTGAATTTGCGGGAAAGTACAGCTCAGACCATGTGTACGTCTGGTGGTTAATCAACTGTATTGCACACACATTGTTCTTATGGGGAAATGGTGGTTTTGATGCACAGGAATTCTAATGGTATATTAAAACAAAAACGTGGTCCTAATGATAACACAGATGCATTTAGTATGGRGATCTCAGAGAARCATGGAGCCTAATATGTTTATTTTACAGGCCTAAATCATATATTGCAGGACATCTCTCCTTTTCTGACTGGTTCATTCCTGCTGCACAACTAATTAGGATACCATTTATCCATCGCTCATTCAATAGCAAAGCAGTATGGGTAGTCTACAGTAATGCTGTGCTGTAGGAGCACGACATCATAGCCTATTAAATCTCAGTGTTTTATATCTTCTGCCTTGGTGGCTCTATGTATTGATAAAAGAAAATATCGAACAATTCATCTTCTACATAAAAATGTGGGCTGAAACATTTACTTTTAAAATTGCTCATAGACAATGTTGCATAATGCACGGCCACGGCATTTTTAAGTTTGTAAAAGTCACTACTGTAGAGATGTAGACCGAATGTGTTCATCTCTTGCAACTTGCCATTGCGCAACAATTGATCTCCACGTACGCCAGAATTGAGCGAGATAAATGAGGTCCCAGGTATCTAGCAATTCCCTCCTGGAAAACTTTTGTTTCATTGTCAATGCAGTTGGTGGGAACTCACAGGAGGAAATCACACATTCCTCTCTGAATACAGTCATTCATTAAAAATGTCACAAGTGAAGTGGCAAAGACAAAACAAAGAGACAAAGTTGATGTCGGACTTCGCRCTGCTTTGTTCTGGACACCGAAAAAGCCATTCCAGCATTCACAAAAAATATATAAAACACATTAACTAGATTTATACATTTTCATCCCTCATTAAACATCCTACATACGGTGCACCAGTATTAGAAAACACAATGAAGAAGCCCCGTTTGTTTGTCCTGTATGAACAGTCATGCGTTACAACTGGAGTTAAATAGAAAATTACACCCCCCCCCTCAAACACCACCAGAACATTGTCATCTCTGTATGACTATAATAATTATAACATCTTATTCCCCCACACAAAACCATGATTAAAACTACAACTATAGAAAAAAATAAAACTGTTTTGTCATGCTACTGTAATACACTAGGAACAGTACGTAGGCAAGATGGTATCTCGTTATTGTCACTTCACAACCGTTCTTGACCAAGTGTGGCAACATGATACTAGACATGTCATCAACTGGGTATATGGCTCGTTGCAAATAGCCTGGCGCCATTTTGATGAATGCAAGAGCAAAATTGCACACACAAAAAAAAAAACTCTAGCTTTAGACTTTGACCAGGGTTTGTTCTCTACCCCAAACCACCCCCTTTYCCCAATCCCACCAACAACCCCCTGTCATATCCCAAGCAGTCGCAATGGCTTACGTACGCACACACACACACTCAAGTCTTTTGTTGTCATAAGGGGACCTCCAGGAGCTTTTTGTGGAGGTACTGCTTCACCTCTTCTATGCCATTCAGCTTCTCCAGCTCGTGATAGGGCAGCTGCGGAAGAGGAACAAGAGGATAGAGAAAACCCAGGGAGAGATGAGTTAAACTAACAGTGGTACGTACTACCTTATTTGGGCACAGTGGACCGTTAGTTGTCCCTGGTACCAATTAAAAAGTGTAATTGGATGATTGTAATGGAGTTAAGGGAAGACTGAAATGTGGTTGTAAGCAGTGGAGGCTGTTGAGGGGAGGACGGCTCATAATAATGTCTGGAACGGAGCAAATGGAATGGCATCAAACCGTGTGTTTGATACCATTCCACATCTTCCTCGCCAGCCATTACCACGAGCMCGTCCTCCCCAATAAAAGGTGCCACCAACCTCCTGTGGTAAGATTGTTGGGGAAAAAATGATATTTAATTTTTTTTAATTTTTTAAAATGTGGTTGAAAAATGGTTGTATGTATGATGGTAATGGCTCACCTGCAGAATGACGTATCCCAGGAGCAACAGATGACGGTCCCTCATGGCTCGGGAGCCCACCAGCACCTCAGAGTTGTGACAGTAGTGCCACTTGTCATTCACCGACATGACCACTCTGAAAAGAAGAAAGTTGTATTTCGCAATTAAATAGTTATTTCTCTATTTTGAAATAAATGACGAAAGACGGTAGAAAAATACCGGTGTCTGCCATGAAGACGAGTCAGACTTCCCAGCAAAACGATCTTTCTGTAAGTTATTTGCTAGCTAGCATTGCTCCACCAAAGAAGCATAMTCAAGTGCTTCGTAGTTGGGTAGTATGTATAAAATGACTAACTACACAGATTTGGGGATTCCATCAGCACCGACCTCTTAACTTGCCGCTGGTCCCCCACTGCCCTCTCTGTGTCGGTTCGATCGGCCGGGTGCAGCTGAAGTGACGAGGTGGGCCCCACGTCCCCGGCCAACCCCTCATAGAAGACAGGGAGCTCGCAGTCGGGCCCTGGCACCCCTCCCTCGTCCTCCAGGATCTTCCCAATAGAGAACTGGAAAAGAGAAACAGGAGCAGCTGTGGTGGATCCTCCTACCCCAGAGGTCATTGGCTGGGCCAGGCTGTCAGAGGGAGGGCTGCTGAGCGTGGAGCTGTCCTGGCTCTCCAGCGAGTGCTCCTTGGCCAGGCTGGAGTAGTAGTCAGCAGGCGTGTAGTAAGTGTTGTAGTCAAGTGGGCCCCCGCCGTTAGGGGCTGCCCTCTGGACCGAGGCAGGGTTTGCCCCACGCTGCATGTGTTGTGGCAGGAGGGTTACCGACTCGTCCCCTCCGACGGGTCGCTGGTCCCCCCCTTCCTCTAGTGGGGCGAAGGGGGAGAACTTTTGAAAGTCTGAGGTGAGGGCTGTCACGGCCACGGATCCCTCTGGGGCTTTGTGGGTAACACCTTGGGAGGCCCCTGCCTGGATAGGGAGAACCTGGCCAGAACCGTTAATCCACAGCAGGAAGTCTACAAAGGAATGGGAATATACAGAGGTTTAGGGTTGCAACATTCATTTAACTAAGCAAGTCTGTTAACAAATTCTTATTTACAATGACGGCCTACACCACAAACCCGGACGACACTGAGCCAATTGTACACCGCCCTATGGGACTCCCAATCACGGCCGGTTGTGATACAGCCTGTATTTGAACCAGGGTGTCTTGTAGTGACACCTCAAGCACTGAGATGCAGTGTCTTAGACCGCTGCGCCACTCGGGAGCCCCATTTGACAGTAATCGTATAATTATGAAGAGAAGTAAAAAAAATAAAAATAAAATAGCTTTTCTTCATGACATGTTACTCTGATGTTTCCTCCATCAGCTGTCTGATGCCTGAATTATCTCTAGAACTGATCTATTTTTCATAATCTCTCTGACAGACAAACACACTCCCTTTAAAAACGCCTTAAAAGTTAAAAAAAAAATATATATATATATTTTTTTTTTAAGTTACAAAAAAAAGTCCTTGGTTCTCTATAGAACTTTCAGATCTTATGAGAAAATCAGGCCTGGGCCAAGGCTAGAAAAACACTCTGTTGCTGGTTGGCAGCTTGTCAGGCAATTGAGAAATAGATCGACTTCCTCAATCATGATGTAAGTTGTCAACATCCAGTAAAATCTTTGTAAAATTAAAAAAAATACAAAAAGAGGGGCAGAACTCTAAATCATTCAGTCAATATTAATTCTGGTTATCGACTATGGAGATATCGTCCATATGAATGCAGCTACTACTGTATTGAAGCCATTGGACACAGGTTATCATAGTGCTTTATTGCAGCCGATGTGTACTCAAACTATCATTGCATATTTTATCAAGAAAGTAGGCTGGGCCTCTTTGAAGGCTTGCGCTCTTTTTTAATCAATAAAGCCATCTTGGATAAACTTCAGCCATCATTGTTAACCTTCAGACAGGTAAGCTATCAGACCCCCGGACTCAGGGATGGCTAACCCTGGAGATTGATCCCTTCAATCTCAACCGAATAGGTAAATCTGCTTTTCGCTTGTCTCATGTGGAATGATCTCCAAAAACTCCTTAAAAGCTGGTGAAGTTGGTGCCTCTAGGGTAATTCAAGCGGATGTTAGAGGTCCTTTTACTGAACAATGTGTTTTCATATGATTGTTTAGCGTTTCCTGTTTCATGTGAAGTGTAATTGACGTGTGTATAGATGTTTTTAATTAACCTTTATTTAACTAGGGAAGTCAGTTAACAAATTCTTATTTACAATGACGGCCTACCACGGCCAAACCTGAACGACGCTGGTCCAATTGTGCGCCACCCTATGGGACTCCCAATCGCAGGCCGGATGTGATACAGCCTGGATTCGAACCAGGGACTGTAGTGACGCTTCTTGCACTGAGATGCAGTGCCTCAGACCGCTGCGCCACTCGGGAGCCCATAGACATGTAGAGTGTAATTGTTGTTTATCGATGTGTTCACACAAGGCTCATCTGCGAAAGAGCATAGTCTCAGCATGACTCCCAGCTTAAATAAAATGTTTTCCCTAATCTTCCTCARGTTTTTGTAATTGTACAACCCCAAAGAGGTTACAGTACTACAGAATKATATATACACCATTGTGTTCAGTAACAGTGCGATATCTTAAGAGTGGCCTTTGGATTTAACACACGCTCTGGTGTTTGTTCAATGTACCTGTGTAATAACCAGGGGCCAGAACCTCGTCTTGTTTGTAGCCATGCTCTCCAACCAACTGTCTGAGGGCTTCAGCAACAAGACCCTTGTAGCTGAAACACACATACTTTGAGATTCACTGGAATTTGCAATGAAAAAGTCAGACATAATTCAACTTTCAAAATTGAAGACAACTTAGTCAGTCAACTAATCACCCCTAGTACTGCACCGTACCTGTATTTGCGGTTGACCTCRTCAGCRGTCAGCGCGTGGTCAAACATGAGCACCTTGTGCGTGTCCTGGAGCCGTGGACCGGTGTAGTCCCTGTACTCCAGCTCCACCGCCGCGTCCAACAGAGACAGGTAGCGACGCACGATCAGAGCGTAAGGACTGTCTACAAATGGGGGAACAATAAAAATAGACGGAAACAAGGACATGAGCGGGAGCAACGGTCAAACATGTCCTAATGTGAAAATTAAGCACATCAGAGTGAGTTGAGGTATGTGGCGGTAATATTCAACTTCATGCATCAAATGTGTGTGTGTATAATATATATATATATATATATATATACACATATATATATATATACATACACACACACGTACGTATGTATGTATGTATGTATGTGTACATATTCAGACCTTGACTTTTTCCACATTTAGTTACGTTACAGCCTTATTCTAAAATTGATTAAATAGGTTTTTCCCCCTCAATCTACACATAATACCTCATAATGAGAAATCAAAAACTAAAATATTACATTTACATAAGTATTCAGACCCTTTACTCAGTACCTTGTTGAAGCACCTTTGGCAGTGATTACAGCCTCAAGTCTTCTTGGGTATGACACTACAAGCTTGGCACACCTGTATTTGGAGAGTTTCTCCCATTCTTCTCTGCAGATCCTCTCAAGCGCTGTCAGGTTGGATGGGGAGCGTCGTTGCACAGCTGTTTTCAGGTCTCTCCAGAGATGTTCGATCGGGTTCAAGTCTGGGTTTTGGCTGGGCCACTCAAGGACATTCAGAGACTTGTYCCGAAGCCACTCCTGCATTGTCTTGGCTGTGCGGAGCAGGTTTTCATCAAGGATCTCGCTGTACTTTTCTTCGTTCATCTTTGCCTYGATCCTGACTAGTCTCCCTGCTACTGAAAAACATCCCCCACAGCATGATGCCGCCAGGTTTCCTCCAGACGTGACACTGGCATTAAGGCCAAATAGTTCAATCTTGGTTTCATCAGACCAGAGCATCTTGTTTCTCATGGTCTGATAGTTTTTAGGTGCCTTTTGGCAAACTCCAAGTGGGCTGTCATGTGCCTTTTACTGAGGAGTGGCTTCTGTCTGGCCACGCTACCATATATGCCTGATTGGTGGAGTGCTGCAGAGATGGGAGAACCTTCCAGAAGGACAACCATCTCCACAGAGGAACTCTAGAGCTCTGTCCGTGACCATCGGGATCTTGGTCACATCCCTGACCAAGGCCCTTCTCCCCAATTGCTCCATTTGGCTGGACGGCCAGCTCTAGGAAGAGCCTTGGTGGTTCCAAACTTATTCCATTTAAGAATGATGGAGGCCACTGTGCACAAATGTTTTGGTACCCTTCCCCAGATCTGTGCCTCGGCACAATCCTGTCTCGGAGCGCTACGGACAATTCCTTCAACCTCATGACTTGGTTTTTACTCTGAAATGCAATGTCAACTGTGGGACTTCATATAGACAGGTGTGTGCCTTTCCAAATCATGTCCAATCAATTGAATTTACCACAGGTGGACTCCAATCAAGTTGTAGAAACAGCTCAAGGATGATCAATGGAAACAAGATGCACATGAGCTCAATTTCGAGTCTCATAGCAATACTTATGTAAATAAGGTATGTTCATTTTTTTATTTTTTTATCTATTTGCTAAAATTAAAAATGGGGTATTGTGTGTTGATTGCTGAGGAATTGGTTTTATTCAATCCATTTTAGAATAAGGCTGTAACTTAACAAAATGTGGAAAAAGTCAAGGGGCCTGAATACTTTGACGGCACTGTATATATAAATTTATATCAGCAGATGTCAAAGTGCTGTACAGAAACCCAGCCTAAAAACCCAAACAGTAAGCAATGCAGATGTAGAAGCACGGTGGCTAGGGAAAAACTCCCTAGAAAGGAAGAAACCTAGATACAATCTCCACCCCTCAGAGTCTTAAGAGTACATGGCCATGAAGACCAGACTGTTCTTTAATTAGTCATGTAAACAGTACTCTGCTTATCTTAAATTGGCGTACGGTCATAATCGAAGTAAGCATACACCGATTAAAACATCTAGATATTGGATTTTTTGTTGTTGTGTGAATTATTGTAAAAATATATATATCTAAAACAAATTGAGTTCCAGCTGTGTATCTGTTCTGTGCATATGCTAGCGGGACCAGCACGAGGCTCTGTCTTTTGCGCTAGTGAAGTGAGTACGGAAAACGTGAAAGTTTGCACGTTAGAAATAGTTCACATACAAATGCTGTGTCCCAACTCATAACCAAATATGCTTCCCAAAAATAACATGGTCGCTGTGGTTGAACGTTTATTTTGATTGGTGATTTTCTGCATTTATCAGAGTGTCATCAGGTAGCCTGATCTCAGATGTGTCCATGGAAACAGAATTTTTAGGGAAATCGTTTTCTTGAAAAGCATGAAAACAATTTAAATCAAACTATTATCTCAATCTGAATCTGAATATTCAAAATAATCGTATTATTGAACGCATGTAAACATACTCCTTAGTTATTTATTTGGCTTGAGGTTTATTGTGTCTACTGAAAGGGGCCAGTCGAAAAACAAAAGAAACATAGCTGCTCTTTGATGTTGCTTGATCGCTGTGTGCGTCTCCCCACTTACTGGTGACGTTGCTGATGAAGGCGGTGGARAAGACCTTGTGCAGCACCAGGCCAGGGAAGTGACCCAGCTGGAACAGGGACATGAGGATGTTGACTGTGGCTAGCGGGGAGCTCAGGGCCTTTAGCTCCAGCACCACTTCCAGCTTGGAGAAGAACTGGACCTCGTTGGACGGGCGGTAGCTCATCCGGCTGAAGGGGAACACAAGCTTTTGGATTACCTTGTGGAGAAAAAAAAGAAGAGAGAAATCCATTATCATGATATTACCAAGCATTATGATACTAATTACTAAGTATCGCACGCGATAACTGCTTTAATCAAACCCATATCAACCGCATTTTCCCACCAGAGAYGTGTTTCCACCAAATTGACTTGTTGCGGATAATAACTTTTGTGGTTAAATTCCCATGTGCCGGGTTTCTGTCGCATTTTCAACTCTACTGATTGTTTTGTCACMAAAAAAATGCTGCGTTATAAAGTTTAAAGACTCAATCATGGACACTCTTACTGACAGTTGGCTGCTTTGCGTGATGCATTGTTGTCTATACCTTCTTGCCCTTTGTGCTGTTGTCTGTGCCCAACAATGTTTTGTGCTGCTACCATGTTGTGCTTCTGCCATGTTGTAGTCATGTGGTGTTGCTACCATGCTGTGTTGTCGTCTTAGGTCTCTCTTTATGTAGTGTTGTGTTGTCTCTCTTGTCGTGATGTGTTTGTCCTATATTTTTAATACCAGCCCCCATCCCTGCAGGATTCCTTTTGCCTTTTGGTAGGCCGTCATTGTAAATAAGAATTTGTTCTTAACTGACTTGCCTAGTTAAATAAAGGTGAAATAAAAAAATAAAATGGGCCCACTCTGGTCTTTGTACCAGTGGAGGATCCTCAGAGGAGGAAAGGGTGGACCATCCTCCTCAGTGAACTTCAGAAACATAGTGAAAGTTTAGATAAAACTATACTAAACACATTCACATCACCCAATAATTATTAAAGCACACTGTTTTGCAATGAAGGTCTACAGTAGCCTCAACARCACTCTGTAGGGTAGCACCATGGTGCAGCCGGAGGACAGCTAGCTTCCATCCTCCTCTGGGTACATGGACTACAATACARAACCTAGGAGGCTCATGGTTCTCACCCCCTTCCATAGACTTACACAGTAATTATGACAACTTCCGGAGGACATCCTCCAACCAATTAGAGCTCTTGCAGCATGAACTGATATGTTGTCCACCCAATCAAAGGATCAGAGAATAAATCTAGTACTGGAAGCATAGGCTACAGCTAGCTAACTGCATGCTTTCCCGAGTCGTAGGGGGAGGGCCACACAGCATATCATCGCGTAACTCCCAAGTTGACTTCGTATGATGGTAGTATATCAATATTTGCGCATACAGTTTCCACCGCAATTTCTTACATAATTAATTTTATCGATACAAAAAGACCACCTTGTCAAACGTATTTTGTTTCAATCAGGTCTTTCGTGACATTTTTATCCAACATGTACTTAACTCGCATAAAAAAGGTTGGATGGAAACCTGGTTATTTAGCTTCTACTATGGCGTAGCGGCCATCCTTTACACTCTAGAATGCCTTTCAAACCAATCAGAAACAAGAATTCAACAATGCCATGTTATAAGAACCCATAATGTGTGTAAATAAACATCTAATTTCAGGCGTAATAGCCTTCATAATAACCAACAAACACAGTGTACCCGAGTCGCTCAACAGCTGTTTAAACATATGACAGAGATTTTGTAGATGAGTGTGCCACCTTACCTTGCTATCCAGGTATTCTCCCTTCTTGACCAGGAAATCAGCGATGGTGTCGAGGAGTCGAGTCTCTCTGAGCCGGTGGCGGGCGATGTATTTGGCAATGAGGGCCATGGTGTATGGGGTTATGCTGTCCACTTTTTTAGGCAGCTCCTCTATTAGGAAAAGACAAGAAGGTTATCTTGGGAATGATAAGAAAGATGGAGAAACCGACAGATTAAAAAACAGCTGTCAGAGAATGGCAGAGGAGCAGAGAGGAGAAGAAAAACTCACCAGCCAGGCTGCACACAAACCTCTCCTGTCTGTTCTGGTAGAATAGGTGGGAGCTGAAGATAATCTCCAGGCTCTTGTTACTAGCCTCACGTACGCATGTAGCCAGCATCTCGTCCAGCAGCGCCATCTCCTGGTCGCGCACGCCACTTACGCTAGCCAGTGTGTGCTTGACCAGTCGGAGGATCTTCCTGTTGGTAGGTTGTGCGGGACAACGGTTTGGAATTTGGTATCATGACAACGTTCATTATCGCGATATTACCAAGTATCGTGATACTAATTATATTGAACAAAAAATATAAAAACGCAACATGTAAAGTGTTGGTCCCATGTTTCATGAGCTGAAATAAAAGATCTCTGAAATTTTGCATATGCACAGAAAGCTAATTTCTTTACATTCTTTGGCACAAATTTGTTCATGTCCCTGTGAGCATTTCTAATTTGCCAATGGTACATGACAGTCCACTTGGAGTTCGCCAAAAKGCACCCAAAGACTATCAGACCATGAGAAACAAGATTCTCTGGTCTGATAAAACCAAGATGGAATGCATTAGCCTGAATGCAAAGCGTCACGTCTGGATGAAACCTGGCAAGATCCCTACCGTGAAGCATGGTGGTGGCAGTATCATCCTGTGGGGATGTTTTTCAGTGGCAGCGACTGGGAGACTAGTCAGGATCGAGGCAAAGATGAACGGAGCAAAGTACAGAGATCCTTGATGAAAACCTGCTCCACACAGCCAAGACAATGCAGGAGTGGCTTCGGGACAAGTTTCTGAATGTTCTTGAGTGGCCCAGCCAGAACCCGATCGAACATCTCTGGAGAGACCTGAAAATAACTGTGCAGCGACACTCCCCATCCAACCTGACAGAGCTTGAGGATCTGCAGAGAAGAATGGGAGAAACTCCCCGAATACAGGTGTGCCAAGCTTGTAGCGTTATACCCAAGAAGACTCGAGGCTGTAATCGCTGCCAAAAGGTGCTTCAAAGTACTGAGTAAAGGGTCTGAATACTTGTATAAATGTGATATCAGTTTTTGATTTGTAATAAATTAGCAAACATTTTTTTAAACAGTTTTTGCTTCATCATTATGGGGTATTGTGTGTAGATTGAGAAAAAAACAATTGAATCCATTTTAGAATGAGGCTGTAACTTAACAAAATGTGGAATAAGTCAAGGGGTCTGAATACTTTCAGAATACACTGTAGTTTTAGAGAACTTGGCAGTACGTCCAACCGGCCTCACAACCGCAGACAAGGTGTAACGATGCAAGCTAAGGACCTCAACGT
Organism: Salvelinus sp. IW2-2015; assembly: GCF_002910315.2. Lineage (NCBI taxonomy): Eukaryota > Metazoa > Chordata > Actinopteri > Salmoniformes > Salmonidae > Salvelinus > Salvelinus sp. IW2-2015. The sequence goes on from NC_036859.1 coordinate 37,755,751, forward strand.
GTGGTTTCGCCAGCGGGAACTGATGAAACTGTGCAGAAAATCTTCAGTTGTGCAAACCCACAAAGTGTCAGAAACCGTCTCAGGGAAGCTCATCTGTGTGCACGTCGTCCTCACCAGGGTATTCACCTGACTGCAGTTTGGCGTCGTAACGAACTTCAGTGGGCAAATGCTCACCTTTGATGGCCACTGGCACGCTGGAGAAATATGCTCTTCACAGATGAATCGCGGTTTCAACTGTACCGGGCAGACGTGTGGGCGAGCGGTTTTCTGATGTCAACGTTGTGAACAAAGTGCCCCATGGTGGCGGTGGGGTTATGGTATGGGCAGGCATAAACTACGGACAATGAACAATTACATTTTATCGATGGCAATTTGAATGGGCTGATATTTTGATGAGATCCTGAGGCCCATTGTCGTGCCATTCATTCGCCTTTATCACGTCCCGTTTCAGCATGATAACGCACAGCCCCATGTCGCAAAGACCTGTACCCAATTCCTTGAGGCTGAAAATGTCCCAGTTCTTCTATGGCCTACACACCCAGACATGTCACCCATTGAGCATGTTCAGGATGCTCTTGATCGACAGCGTGTTCCAGTTCCCGCCAATATCCAGCAACTTCGCACAGTCATTGAAGAGGAGCGGGACAACATTCCACAGGCCACAATCAATAGCATGCGAATAAGATGTGTCACACTGCGTGAGGTAAATGGTGGTCACACCAGATACTGACTGTTTTTTTCTCCACACCCCTACCTTTATTTTTAAAGGTATCTGTGACCAACAGATGCATATCTGTATTCCCAGTTATGTGAAATCCATAGTGCCTAATAAAATGTATTTTCAATTGACTGATTTCAATTGACTGAAATGTAACTCACTCAATTCTTTGAAATCGTTGCATGTTGCATTTATATTTTTTGTTCAGTGTACTAAGTATCTCCATAACTGTTTTTATCACAATAACTGACATTTAAAATTACACTCAGGAACAGATCACACCTAGATTGTGTTCAGTAAACAAAAATGGGATAAAAGGTTTTTAAAACTGAGGTAGAACCTCTGTAAGGCATGTGCAATAAGAATACTAAATTGTTATTTTTTTTAAAACATTTCCTCCATTTATGACTATCGAGAGTGACCCAGTTGTACTGCTTAACTCGCATTTCCTCTACTTGGATGGCCTCTTACAAACAAGAGAACCACGAATGGGTAATCAACCATCATCCCAACCCTACCTGTTGGCCAGGAGCTGTTCCGGGTTGGGTGGTACATTGGCCACGATCTCGGCCGTCGCATCGTCGCTGGATTGCAACAAGCGCCACTTGAGGCGGTAGTAGGAGAGCAGCAGGAAGAGGGTCTGCGGGTGACGCTCCCGCTCCAGGTTCTTCTCCAAGCCCGCCAGGCAGGCCTCGGTGAGCGGGTGCTGGCTGCTGGGGTGCAGCTTCATGCTGGAGCTGAACACCATGGACACGTCCTTCTGGTTAAACTGGCCCAGTCGTGATTGGGACTCAGCCTCCAGCACCTGCACCACCCGCGAGTCGCTGGGAAGGCCTGGGGGAGGAGGCGGGAGGTTTAGGGTTTATTTGGTTTACTTMATTTCTTTTTTTCAAGGAATGTAAGTCAGTTTAATATTCCAGACAAGTGCAATCAGGTTTGTTATATGTACACACATTATTTTCATATCTATACGAAACCAAGTGAATACACGTATAAAGTAGTAGATGCCATTTCACAATGTTCACATATCATACATAATATAAAATGCAATGAACTAAAAAAACATGCTGATTATACACTAGCAATATGAAAAAGGTAACTTTCACACTCCCAACAAATCCAGGTAAGGTATAGGAAACAGAGCTGCCTCCATGAGATCACCTAGACTCACCCAAGGCAGCCACAGATCACCTAGACTCACCTAGTGCAGCCACAGATCACCTTAGACTCACCCAGTGCAGCCACAGATCACCTAGACTCACCCAGTGCAGCCACAGATCACCTAGACTCACCCAGTGCAGCCACAGATCACCTAGAGACTCACCCAGTGCAGCCACAGATCACCTAGACTCACCTAGTGCAGCCACAGATCACTAGACTCACCTAGTGCAGCCACAGATCACCTAGACTCACCTAGTGCAGCCACAGATCACCTAGACTCACTAGTGCAGCCACAGATCACCTAGACTCACCTAGTGAGCCACAGATCACCTAGACTCACCTAGTGCAGCCACAGATCACCTAGACTCACCTAGTGCAGCCACAGATCACCTAGACTCACCTAGTGCAGCCACAGATCACCTAGTCTCACCCAGTGTAGCCACAGATCACCTAGACTCACCTAGTGCAGCCACAGATCACCTAGACTCACCTAGTGCAGCCACAGATCACCTAGTCTGACCCAGTGCATCCACAGATCACCTAGACTCACCTAGTGCAGCCACAGATCACCTAGACTCACCTAATGCTGCCACAGCGTACAGGCAGTTGACGATGCTGAAGTTGTCAAACTTGGCACAGTCCCTCACAATGGAGTCGCACAGCGTCTGGAAGTCCTGGTGCTCCAGGATCTGTCGACCTTCATTCGCCACTCTTTCTCCTCCACCGACCCCGGGAGAGGGAACCAGGGCTGCCTCCGAGCCACCTCTGCCGCCGCCCCCTCCTCCTCCAACCCCAGCCCCGGCCTGTAGTAGCTGGCCGATCTTCTGCAGGGCGATGGGGTAATGGTTGTGTGAAATCTTGCCTGGGTTCTGTGTCACCCAGCGCAGCACCTCGTCCGCTCTCCGCGAGCGTTCGATCAGCCTCTTCATGGTGAAGAAGGTGTCGTAGCTCATCTTCTCATGGATGAAGTTCCACGTCTTCTTGTTGTTGTTGTTGCCGGCGGCGCCAACAGTGCCGCGGTGGTGCAGGTGGGCGTGCGTCTGGTAGTGAGGGTGCGGGGGGAGGGGTGGAGGCGGAGGAGGGGCCAGGTGCGGGTGGGGATGGGGATGGTAGTGCTGCTGGTGGTGGTGGTGACTGTGGAAGTGGGGCCCCCGGTGAGGGTCAGGGCGCCCCTGGTAGACAGGCGGGTAGCTGGGAGGTGGAGGGGGCACGTGGTGGGGATGTTGGTGTGGTGGGAGAGGGTGGTGGTGGGGGTGGTTCTCCAGCATGGGCAGTCCTCCACCCCCCAGGCCCGGCCGGCGTCCAGGCTTTCCTCCACCACCACCACCAACTGCGCTGTACAGCCGGGTAGTGTACATGCCGGCGAGGGCGAGTGCGAGGACGCTAAGGCGGCAGGCGTGTCGCTGGCAGAGGGGCGAAGGGATTATGCTTTCGCAGCTCAGGAGGCCTGGGCTGGAGGACAGCCACAGCATACTACACAGGCTAGTACACCCCTGAGGCACTGCAGACTACACCTACAGGGAGAGAGGAAGGGAGGGAAGAGGGGTGGGAAAGGGAAAGAATTTACTAAACAAAACACATTTCAAATGAGAATCCGTGTGAGAATCCCTGGAGATTCCCATTGTACACACACACACACACACACACACACACACACACACACACACACACACACACACACACACACACACACACACACACACACACACACACACACACACACACACACACACACACACACACACACACACACACACACACACACACACACCTAATTGCAAAGCAGTACAGTGACATCAAGTAAATGATTCAAACACAGCACAGGAAACAAGAAGAGAGACATTAATGAAAACAAATAGGCTACATTGAGATGAAAACCTTCCTTGAAGGCTGTTCAGACCAAGATCAAACTCGATTGAGGATGTCAGGATGGCCTGACTGGATTCAGAGTTCCTCCAGATCTGTGCGTCTTCAACAGATGGCATGTTCACATTCTTCATGTTTGGCTACACGCTCATCTCGTCTTTCCCAACTAATTTTGCCTTTAGTTTACGGGATTCACCTCACTAACGGTAGCGCCCTTTTCATCAGCCTCTCTCGCTCTGTCCGGAAAGATTTCCTCCTCCGCCACCAAAGCAGTACCGATCAAGTCTGACTACTGCATTCGGGTGGCCAGATGTCATAATGCTTTGCAATGACGAGCGCATTTGCTTCTGTACATTAATCTAGCATCTCACATGTAGGGTTTTCCACAAATGCTTCCAACGTAAAGTCCATGGCTTTATTTTTATTAGCCTGTGTGTTCATGCAACTTTCAAAACTATTCCACAAACCCTAATAACCTCTCAGGGTGGATGTCAGTGACTCTACCACAAAAAGTGTATTTTGAACACTCCAATATCTTGGCACAGCAGAGCTTCAGATTAGGTGACTAGAGCGACTACCATACTCATGGGAAACTAAATCCCGGACGAACACCCATTTCCCAGCAAGAAAAACAAATAATGTGTCACTGACAACAACCAAAACAGRTGGGTTTTTAGGAGGGGTTCTGAATAGACACTCATGTGGGTGTCCACTGAAAGCAACAAGTGGAACTGAATTTGATCCTTTGTTCGTACCCCCCGCAGGGCAATTGAACTTAACGCAGAGGCTGCTCCAAGACACCGCCAGCGGAGAAGAGGTAATCGGAGTGGACTTCTAGTCCAACTCAGGAGGCGTCCACACCATCCACCGCTTCCGAGTATATTACTCGCAAATGTTCAGTCCCTGGACAATAAAGTAGAGCTCAGGGTAAGGATCTCCTTCCACAGAGACATCAGGGACAGTAACATTCTCCGTTTCACAGGAACATGGCTCTCTCTGGATATACTGTCCCCGGCCATGCAACCAGCTGGGTTCAGTAAATAGTGCAGACAGGAATAAAGAACTCTCCGGGAAGAAGAAGAAAGGCCATGGTGTATGTTTCATGATTAACTACTCATGGTGTGAATGTGATAATGTACAGGAACTAAAGACCTTTTGTTCACCCGACCTAGAATACCTCACAATCAAATGCCGACCGTATTACCTCCCAAGAGAATTCTCTTAACTTGATTATTCACGTCATTCTTTGCGCGTGGACATTGAAATAGAAGATTGTTCATTCTTACTGAGTGCATAGTAACTTGTGAATTTACAAAACGCTCAACACTTGTTGAATATGGCCAGTGTCAGTATACTTCCCCCCCCCCAAAAAAAACTTTATTAAATTGTTGCCAGCAGCACAGTTAGTCAACAAAGATCTGAATAGCATGAAAACAGCCTAACCAGCTCTGCTAGGGCGGGTAAAATGGTCAGAGTGAGGTGTTCTCTCATGTGTCCGGAAGTAACTAGCCAACGTTAGCCAGTTGGCAGCCAAGCTGTTGTAAGGTCAGAACGCTCGGATCAACCCTACTCCTCAGCCAGAGTGCGCTCTGAACTCGCCGAGAGCGAARCGATCAGAATTTACAAACACAACCGAAATCGTAAAATGTGTAGCTAGTCATTTGTTATGCTAACAAACTAGCAAGAGGTTGCATAGAAACAACATCAACTTCCAGTAGACAGGTAAAGCTCTGGTACGCGCAAATGAAACGATACCGTTCGTTTACAGTATACTAAAATGAACTAATAGTATATACTCATTAAGTATGTAGTATACAGTATGGGTTATCAAAAAGAAAAGTGGACCAAGGCACTCTTCATATAATAAAATAAAGTGCCTTTATTTGTGTGGCATGTTCAATAATTTTTTTWWAAACTTTATTTCCAATGAACATGCCATAGAAATGAAGGCATTAAAATGTATTATACGAAGAGTGCCTTGGTCCTTCTTTTTGATAACCAATTTACCCCTTTTAAAAAAGAGCACCTTCTGTCTACCAAAATCTACTATTGTGTACCTTAGAAACGCTTCCCTTCCTCTTTTTTTCTACATGTTAGTATGAGTATTTGAAGACAGCTATGGAATCACTGGTCACTTTAATAATGTGTACATACCGTTTTACTTGTTTCATATATATACCGTATTTTAGTCCTAATATTTATATATTTTTTAATTCCGTTCTTTTACTTTTAGATGTGTGTATTAGTAATGCACCGACATGACATTTTTGGCCGATACCGATATCCGATAATTTCCTTGCCAAAAAAAATTWAACGTACCGATATTTACAATTTTAGCGGCCTTTTCATCATTCTAATACAGTTAAATAGTTACACACACAAAGACGCAGCGGTCTAAGGCACTGCATCTCAGTGCAAGAGGAGTCACTACAGTCCCTGGTTCGAATTCAGGCTGTATCACATCCGGCCGTGATTGGGATACCCACAGCGCGGGACACAATTGGCCCAGCGTCGTCCGGGCTGTCATTGTAAATAAGAACTTGTTAACTGACTTGCCTAGTTAAATAAAGGTTACACACACACCAAAAAGTTATTTGGTTGGCATTTACGTATGTCCCCATTACCAGTAAAAGATAATCAAAACCCATTTCTTTCACTTGCTGTGCTGTTTCGTTGTTAATTTGTTCAGTAGTTTCATTCCCAACCAGGATTTCTATGGAACACCGTTTGGGTCTTTGCGTGTCAAAAAAGATACACGTCAAATAACACTATTTGACATGTCAAATAATACGACATCTGTTTCAGTAGCTATAGTTAGCTAGCTAACTATATAGCTAGGTGTCATCTAAAAATAACCCTAATTTATAAGACACAATAAGGATTAGCAACAATTGTGGAATTTGCGGTTAGCCTTCAAAATAAAAGTATGGCATAATTCTACTATGTATTCATTTGCATTACTGTCAATTACATACTTTTATTTTGAAGGCAAACCGCAAATTCCACTATTGTGACTAATCCTTATTGTGACTAGCTTCACAACACATGGTGCGGTTGAGCCTCACTAGCCAGATGAAGCTAGCTGGCTGCTTATAACATTTGGCCAACAGGGTTAAGTTGCTGACTAGCTATTTTCATGAACTGAAGTTCAATTTCAATAGGCGAACAACAAGTGGCAACCTAGCTAATACTTACAAGGATTCCTGAATAATGAAAATGACTGCAGGTTTACTGGTCATTGTTTTCAGGCTGGTTGTATTGGTGCTAGTTAGGTACCAAGCTAAAGCTAGCTACCCCAGAAGTTGCGGTCAAACAAATTATGCTTTATTACCAACGCGGTATTGTAAACACATCGATTGTGGCCAGTGTTTGCAGACTTTTTTGTACAACTTTGACAGTGTTACTGTATCTTTTTTGACATGCAAAGACAAATAGCTTTCCATAGTATGCATGTCGTGAAGCTAATAGCAGTGACGCTATTACTGTGCAACTATTGTAGGGAAACATCTGAAAAATAACGCACTTGGTAGTGTGTACCGGTGCTCGACCAGTCGGCGAAAGCCAACGTCACCCACAACAGAGAACAGTTGATTGTCAAGGGCAATGAATTACATTATCTTGGCTTTAATGGACTTCACCTTTGAGTTGTCTCGCTGAAATATTGTTACTCTTTGAAATGACTGCTCGATCCACACAGCAGACGTCGGTTTTGCACATCGGGGCGTTAAACTAGACATCGGCTGATACCGATGTTAGCATTTTTTAGCTAATATCGGCCGATTCTGATATGTTAACCAATATATCGTGCATCCCTAGTGTGTATTGTTGTGAATTGTTAGATTTCGCTACACCTGTAATAACATCTGATAAAATATGGGTATGTGACCAATACAATTTGATTTGAAAAGACATCCACAAAAATTTCCCAAGAGGCAAACAAAAGAAAATCTAAAAGTTGAGCAAAATGAAAACAGGAATGAGCAGACAAAGGAATGTTTTTCTAGAACTCAAATAGGGCACACCAACTAAAAGGTGTTGACCCTCCACATCTCTCAAGACAACTGGAGCACTGGGCCATCCACTTAAATAGCACCTGGGCCAGCTCAGGTGAAACACCTTCCCGACTAATGAGATGGACAAGCCAGCACAGGTGTAACACATACTGACTAACGAGATGACACCCTACGTGCTATACATGATAAAAGGTCCAACCTCAACATAAACCGAAAAACCTGTAACACCTGCCGTTTGTTCATTACAATAATGAGGTCAGACTGAGTTTAGTCTGATATATGGAAGGCTTCACTGACAAAATGAGGTGAGTAATGGGATCTGTCCCAAATGGCCCCCTTTATGTAGTGTAYTTCTTTTGACCAGGGCAACACAGAATTGGGGTGCCATTTGGGATGCACACATGGAGTACAACGATAAACCTTCCAACTCAGACAGTGCAGGACTAGGCTGTGGGCTAAGAGACTAATTCTATCGACCATAGACTAGTCTGTAGACTCTGCACTCACAACAGGTCACAGGTAGCCTGCAGCTAGAGGGGGAGAGGGTGAATCCCTCTAAAACAAAGAATGGGGATGAGGAAGGGGAGACCTCAAGAACCGTTCTGAAAATGGGTTAGCATACACCTGATTGGTGTCACCACCACACCAACTAGACATGTTTGTTRAATGTTTTGTAGTGTGAAAATGTAGGCTACAATCAAGAAAAACGCCAAATGAAATCTATAAATTGTATTTGTCACATGCGCCGAATACATCAGATGTAGACCTTCCCATGAAATGCTTACTTATAAGCCCTTAACCCACAATGCACTAAAATAGCCTTTTTTAACAACAAGGCTAAATAGTACCAAGTCAATGTAAGGGGGTACAGGTTAGTTGAGGTAATATGTACAAGTAGGTAGGGGTAAAGTGATTATGTATAAATAAACAGCGAGTAGCAGCAGCGTAAAAAAAAGAGGGGGTGGGTCAACAGTCSGGTAGCCATTTGATTAACTGTTCAGTAGACTTATGTCCTTTGTTCACTAATTGGTCAACGAGAGACAAACTGTCAACTTTATAATCTGTCATAGGCAAGTACTACTTCTAATATTTCTGGAGGTAGTCTTAATCCTAAAAGTATGCTACGTCCAAATATACTGATTATAGCTGATCATTAAACATGTTGACAGGGCTGTCTCTAGTTGGGCCTAGAATAGAGTATTCAGTTACACTGCAGTAATGTTAGTTGGGTACACACGTACCGAGTCAGTAAAAAAAATCACTTTCCCATACCCAACCTCCCCTGAAGTAAATTTGAACAGGTAACTAACCAATTTGCCCTTCAGCATAAGGAATGTTCACTCAACCTTTGACGATTATCCTAAACTAACTACTAATGCCATTGTTAGTTAGCTAGTTGAGCTATCCTGAAGACAAACACCCTATCCAGAAATCCAARCGTAGGATAATGCAGCGTAGTGCTATCTAGCATGTTTTAGTAAACTAGTTAGCTAACGTTACAGTATGTGTAGCTAGCCTGGTTAGCAGTAGGACGCTAAATGTCAAACTGAACTGGCATAACGTAAGCTAGTTAACTAAACTGCAAATCTAAAATAAATCAAAGTCAAGTTGCATTTATCACATGCGCCGAATAGAACTTGTTATGCCAGTGAAATGTGTATACCTGTTAACGTTAGTTGCAAATAACGCTGGGTAAATCATTCAAATTAGTTAGCAAGTATCAGTGGAAATGTTATGTAGCTAACACTACTAGCAGGAAAATATGCCATTGGCAACAAGTGTCTAGGGCCGGGGGCATTTCAGGTAGTGCTGTAAGAATAGTAGCTATTAGCTAGGACAGCTACAAGGCGTCAGCTGGCCCAGCTACGTAACCATCGAATGGCTTCATATAAAAAGCAATGGGTTAATATGGTAACAAGCTAGCTACAATGACAATCACGAACATGTACTTACATGTTTGTCAACGCAAGAGGAATATCCAGATGGGTGGTGCCGTGAGTAGCCAACGGGGAGCAATGACAGTCTGTCATCTGACGGTGACACTCCCAAGAAGTTAGCGAAACATAGGAGTGACAGCCAGCCCGTCAATAAAACGTTCACTATATCGGTTGACCATTTAACAAATGTAATTAGCTAGTTAATCGTGGAATAATACATTGTAATAGTTCATATGTCATGGACGTCCATGCAATGACACAATTTTTTTGCAAACTGTCTGACCTAGCTAACGTTAGTAGGCTAGGTTTCAATTCGACTCGCTCTGTCCTCTCTATCCAGCAGCAGGAGCGGACATGGGTTGGTGTTATTGACAATGCGTTTGACTTGTTCACACTGACAGAAGTATTCTTTGCCCTGGTAGCTCGGACGAACCTATACCGGAAATAGTTTTAAAACGATTGATGGCATTTGCCGCAAGAACTGTATTCGGTTCCCCGTCCTCTCATTCTTCACTAGCCGCACTGGTGTCGGCCATCTTCCCAGCATGCAACTTTTTGGTCTTCTTCTGTTGATGGCTTTGCCAACATTTGGTTCACTACAGCAAAGATTATGGAAATACTGACAAGATGCATTTCTCTCCGCCCTAACAATGGGAGTCGTTGCCCAGTGGGCTGTCTAGCTCCCGCCTATCCTTTCTTTGGATTGGTGGATGTATTATTATTATCACCCTCTTTTGAATATTCGATTAGGATTATTGACGTCAACCGCATGTATTCAAGGGAGAGATGCAATCCTACTAGCCATCTCGAAACAACGCTGATAAGTGTTTTTTCTCATAGTTACCAGGATGTCACGTGTTCTACTTATATCAGTACACTCGTAACAACTTAAACATTAAGACATTTCTATTCGATTAAATAAACCTCACATAGCAAATGTTTTGTTGCTCAAATTCGACACTCATTGACCTCGTTTGATTGACAAAACGAAAAACGCCACTTKCTGGATGGAGGCCGAGTTGGGCCTCTCTTCCTCTGATCACAGCCACCTACTGGGCTGGAGGGTCTACTTGTGCTTTTCCGGCAGACTTGAGGCAAAGATTTTTTCAAAACTACCTCAAGATTGACCAGAGCCTGTCGTTTCCATTGGGAGCAAATTAACCATAGTGGGAAGAACAAACAAGGAGGTGGGCAGAGCCAACCACGAGCTAGTGAGAGCCTATTGGCCGCTCTTGCATTTATTTGCATATTTCCATTAGGGAACGCCTACTTCCCCTAAACAACGCCCTTTTTTATACTTTGGCAAAGGGTAGTACACTGTTACATTACAGTTTTGGAAACAGAAAACTGTATGGAGACAATGTCTGTCAATCGATCTTGCTCCGTCTTCTCCTCTTGCCGGCCACTGGGCTTCCTCTCATCACCATATTTCGTAGTGAGTGGAAACGCCAACCTTATGGTTCACATTTATACATCTGGTGAAATATCKGTCTCATTGTTCTATCTGTGCTAGAGGCACTTCTTTGGTATATAATGGGATTCGCAACAATTTGAATTGAAATAAAGTAACCCAGAAATGTATGCACAAAAAAGCATATTTCTCAAATTTTGTGCACAAATTTGTTTACTTCCCTGAGCATTTTATCCTTTAAGATAATCCATCCACCTGACAGGTGTGGCAAATCAATAAACTGATTAAACAGCATGATCATTACACAGGTGCACTTTGTGCTGGAGACAATAAAAGGCCACTCTAAAAATGTGCAGTTTTATCACGCAACACAATGGCCTCAAGTTGAGGGAACGTGCAATTGGCATGATGACAACAGGAATGTCCACCAGAGAGTTTCCATGTTAATTGCTCTACCATAAACCGCCTCCACTGTCATTTTAGAGAATTTGGCAGTACTACATGATTCCATGTGTGTTATTTCATAGTTTGTAGAATAATAGTGTAGACAATGTAAAATAAAGAAAAACCCTTGAATGAGTAGGTGTCCAAACTTTTGACTRATACTATATATATATTACCCACCCGCACAGGTGGCGAAATGACAAGTATACTGAACAAAAAAAGAAACGCAACAAATCAGGCTGTAATCTATGGATTTCACATGTCTGGGCAGAGGCGCAGCCATGGGTGGGCCTGGGAGGGCATAGATCCACCCACTGGGGAGCCAGGACCAGCCAATCAAAATGGCTTTATTATAGACACAAATAATCCTCAGCACCACCCCTCGCCTCTCTGACATTACATTACATTTAAGTCATTTAGCAGACGCTCTTATCCAGAGCGACTTACAAGTTGGACAATCCTGCAGGTGAAGAAGCCGGATGTGGAGGTCCTGGGCTGGTGTGATTACACATGGTCTGCGTTTGTGAGGCCGGGATCCCGAGTGGYRCAAGGCACTGCATCTCCGTGCTAGAGGCATCACTACATGCTTTATCACAAACTGCCGTGATTAGGAGTACCATAGGGCGGCACACAATTGGCCCAGCGTTCTCCGGGTTACGGTTTGGCCGGGGTAGGCCATCATTACTTTAAGATATGAAGGTCAGTCAATGTGGAAAGTGCAGACACAAAAACCATCAAGCGCTATGAGGAAACTGGCTCTCATAAGGACCGCCACAGGAAAGGAAAACCCAGAGTTACCTCTGCTGCAGAGGATAAGTTCATTAGTTACCAGCCTCAGAAATTGCAGCCCAAATAAATGCTTCAAAGTTCAAATAACAGGCATCTCAACATCAACTGTTCAGATGAGACTGTGTGAAATCATGCCTTCATGGTCGAATTGCTGCAAAGAAACCACTACTAAAGGATACCAATAATAAGACTTGCTTGGGCCAAAAAACACGAGCAATGGACATTAGACCGGTGGAAATCTGTCCTTTGAGTCCAAATTTGAGAGTAGGTGAACGGCTGATCTTCGCATGTGTGGTTCCCACCGTGAAGTTGCAACATTTTACATTGACTATTCAATAACATATTGCTTCGTCTGCAAACACCTGACACGTGGCCAAACTTTTGACACTTCTTGCATTGCATCCGATTTTTCACGAATGACCTCACGGCGTATCTTATATTTCCCAGTAGATGCATCAATAATGCAGATAAACGTTTACTCCTTTTCTCATTCTCCGTACGGGTCAAGCGACATGCATTAATTACTCCTGGAATGTCTAGCCTAAGATACTGATTTCCAATGTCCAACCGGGACGCCAGCGAACACCTTTTACCGATGCCCGCTCCAAAAATCAAAGCTTTCCACTTTTTAATTGTTAAAAACAAATTATTATTTACAATGACAGCCTACCGGGGAACAGTGGGCTAACTGCCATGTTCAGGGTCAGAACGATCTTTTTACCTTGTCAGCACGGTGATTCAATCCAGCAACCTTTCAGTTACTGGCCCAACGCTCTAACCACTAGGCTAATTTGCAAGCCAGAATACATGCTCCTTTTGCCCTTTATATATCAACTCCATACCACTCCTGGTTACTTTGACTGCATCCAATTTTCCCAGCGCTGCCTTCACAAGGTTTTACCAAATGAACATCTTTGTCAAAAAAAAGTACTACAACAAGCGACGATTCACACATTTTCCACAACAATTTTAGCCCTTTTTGTTCCATTATTGGATTTCACTGTTGTCCGTCCACCCATCCTTCTCACTAACTGTACTMGACACACTTTCARCTTCAAACAACACTTCTGCTTCCGCCATCTCAACCTCCTTCCCTCCGGCACTCGCCAAGCTCTACCGACCGACTAGAGGCTCTATTGTGTATTGCTGTCTTTCTCAGGTCGGCGTGCAAATTACACATCTAATAGTCTCACACGTTGACAACTTTGTTCCTAGGGCAGCKCTGCCTTGGGRATAGAAGGAATACGATTGGCTTGCWCATGTCAATGGSCGGAGTTACCACGTTCGCAGCACTAGTGCTTGCTACTACGAACTTACCAACGGGTAAGCTACTCAAAATTACTTTTATCTACAACCAATCTTACAATGYTAACTATGCACTGACTAATACAACAATATCTAGCTGATATTAGCTTGATAGGTGGGTCGTCAATCCATGTAGCTATCTGTTAGGTAGATTGTTAGTAACTCTGTCTCCCTCAGCTGGGTCAATCACAGTAATTTGTTTAATATGATGTACATTCAATAAACCCCTACTGCCCCCTGTCTCGAGGGTAGTCCCTGACTCCCTTGTTGCTCCTGCCCCAGTTACTGCTGTTAGTTTAGTCCCTGACTCCCTTGCTGTCGCTGGGGTAGCCTCTCACCCCCTTGTTGACACTCTGTTGCACTGCTCGGGCCGTGTCTCTTGTTATTCTGCAAAAGTCATAGAAATGCCGTCTGGTCGTAGTTCCCTTTCTATTGGCCCCTGCAGCTCCTGTTTTTTTTTTTTTTTGACCTTGTGTTCTGTTACTGTTTCTCCTCACTGTCTGAGGGGCACCTGAGCCCCTCAWAACTACGGAAGATACCAGTTTCCCAAATTCTGCCTGGCTTGATTGTGTCCCTCTTTCCCCATGGTGCCGCTTGGACACCGTGTCCGTCTATCCTTGTCTCTAACTGAAATGTTYAGGTAATTGATGACAGATTGACAATTCTCACATTAAATCATGCCAAAGGGAGTTTTCATGTACAGTTGAAGTTTACATACACTTAGGTTGGAGTCATTAAAACTTGTTTTTCAACCACTCCACAAATTTCTTGTTAACGAACTATAGTTTTGGCAAGTTGGTTAGGACATCTACTTTGTGCATGACACAAGTCATTTTTCACAGACAAGTTTATTTCACTTAATTCACTGTATCACAACTCCAGTGGGTCAGATGTTTACATACACTAAGTTGACTGTGCCTTTAAACAGCTTGGAAAATTCCACAAAATTATGTTATGGCTTTAGAAGCTTCCGATAGGCTAATTGACATCATTTGAGTCAATTGGAGGTGCACCTGTGGATGTATTTCAAGGCGTGCCATTTTACTTGACATCATGGGAAAATCTAAAGAAAATCAGCCAAGACCTCAGAAAAGATTTTGTAGAACTCCAAGTCTGGTTCATCCTTGGGAGCAATTGAAGGTACCACGTTCATCTGTACAAACACCATGGGACCACGTAGCCGTCATACCGCTCAGGAAGGAGACGTGTTCTGTCTCCTAGAGATGAACGTACTTTGGTGCAAATCAATCCCAGAACAGCAAAAGAACCTTGTGAAGATGCTGGAGGAAATGGGTACAAAAGTATCCATATCCACAGTAAAACGAGTCCTATATCGACATGAAAGGCCGCTCAGCAAGGAAGAAGCCACTGCTCCAAAACCGCCATTAAAAAAAGCCAGACTACGGTTTGCAACTGCACATGGGGAGAAAGATAAGACATTTCTCCAAAAAGTACAATGGTCTGATGAAATAGAACTGTTTGGCCATAATGACCATCGTCATGTTTGGAAGAAAAAGGGGCTTGCAAGCCGAAGAACACCATCSCAACCGTGTAGCACGGGGGTGGCAGCATCATGTTGTGGGGGTGCTTTGCTGCAGGAGGACTGGTGCACTTCACAAAATGAGATGGCATCATGAGGTTGTCAAATTATGTGGATATATTGAAGCAACATTTCAAGACATCAGTCAGGAAGTTAACTTGGTCGCAAATGGGTCTTCCAAATGGACAATGACCCCAAGCACACTTATGGCTTAAGGACAACAAAGTCAAGGTATTGGAGTGGCCATCACAAAGCACTGACCCCAATCCAATAGAAAATTTGTAGGCAGTACTGAAAAAGCGTGTGCGAGCAAGGAGGCCTACAAACCTGACTCAGTTACACCAGCTGTCAGGAGGAATGGGCCAAAATTCACCCAACTTATTGTGGAAGGCTACCCGACACGCTTGAACCAAGTTAAACAATTTAAAGGCAATGCTACACTCAATTAGTATTTGGTATGTAAACTTCTGACCCACTGGGAATGTGATGAAAGAAATAAAAGCTGAAATAAATCACTCGCTACTATTATTCTGACATTTCATTCTTAAAATAAAGTGGTGATCCTAACTGACCTAAGACAGGGAATTTTTACTAGGATTAAATGTCAAGAATTGTGAAACCTGAGTAAATGTATTTGGCTAAGGTGTATGTAAACTTCCGACTTCAACTGTAGCTGTTTTGCTGGGTGATAAACACCTTCACCCTAACCCTCACAAGCACAGGGCCACGCCTATGTTGTAATTATGTAATACTTTACTCAGTTAAATCACTCCCATAAAATAGTTATGGTCACTAACTTTAAACTTTTGATGTACCAGGCTTAGCTATATGTACAATTGGCTAGGTACAAGGTGGTCTACATAAATTGCAATTATGTAGACACCGCACCACCATTGTCAGCTGAAATTTGAATATGTCAAGTAGTGAAAGACATGCAAAGTCTAAATGACATACCTACTAGTCTAGACGAATTAGCTCCTTTGGGACAAACAAATGTACTACATTTTAGGAAAATTGATGCATTCTTCAATGTACGTAGCATAAAAAGCAAACATCTCTCTCACCAGCACATTGCCGCCCTGACATGCGTAAGACCAAGATGCTTTACTTAGAGCAAAGGACACAGTCTTGTCCTTCACCTAACATACATATTAATTAATGACATTAAATAAGCTTTGCACTGACAGCAATCCATTTCAAAATGTAGTTACATACCCTTTTTTTTTGGCCCAATAGCTGTACAGCAATGGCTGCAGACTTTAATTCAAACAAGGATTATACTGTATATTATGTATAATTCTTAGTGCAGAGTTGGAGATAATCCAAGATGACAAAAATGAGTGATACACACCTAATTGGGCAAATAGGTCAAGGTCTCAAATTTGGCCGAATGACACACGTGCTCGGTCCACTCAGTGCAAAAATATTATTGGAAAATAAATGTATTGCTCTTTTTAAATTTAATATATCAAAATGTTTAAGACCAATTTCTCCATGTGGATACAAGTTAGGAATGTGTGTAAATTTGACCATTTATTGTGTGGACATCATTGCTTGCACTGACCTTCTGCTTTTGGGTGGTCAAATGACTGACATGCCTTAGCTTCTGCAAACATTCTGGAAGGTACAGTTGTTACTGTTTAACCTATCCACAAACAATAACTTCACCAACATGACAAGAGGTCAATGACCACAGGTTTAATATATGGAAGGGGTGATGGCGGTATGTCTCCATCTGAGGCTGGTGGGAGGAGCTTTAGGAGGACGGGTTTACTGTAATGGCATGAATGGAACAGAGTCAAACGTGGTTTCCATATGTTTGATATCATTCCATTTTTCCATTCCAGCCATTGAGCCTCCTATAAATCAAATCTCAAATTTTATTTAGCTAAAAATAGATAAACAGCGAGTAGCAACAATGTAAAAAAGGTGGTCAAAGCCAATAGTCTGGGTAGCCATTTGATTAACTGTTTAGCAGTCTTATGGCTTGGGGGGTAGAAGCTGTTGTAGACTTTTAGACCTAGACTTTGCCATGCGGTAGCAGAGAGAACAGTCTGACTTGGGTGGCTGGAGTATGATCATTTTTAGGGCCTTCCTCTGACACCGCCTGGTATAGAGGTCATGGATGGCAGGAAGCTTGGCCCCAGTGATGTTCTGGGCCGTTCGCACTACCCTCTGTAGCGCCTTGCAGTTGCCATACCAAGTGGTGATGCAACTAGTCAGGATGTTCTTGATGGTGCAGTTGTAGAACCTTTGAGGCTCTAAGCCAAATAAATATTTTCAGTCTCCTGAGGGGGGAATAGGAATTGTCATGCCCTCTTCACTACTATCTTGGTGTCCACATCACTAACAAACTCATTGTCCAAACACACCAAGGAACTTAAAGCTCTTGAACCGCTCCACTACAGCCCCGTAGATGTGAATGGCGGTGTGCTCGGCCCTCCTTTTCCTGTAGTCCACAATTAGCCCCTTTGTCTTGTTCACGCTGAGGGAGAGGTTGTTGTCCTGGTACCACACTGCCAGGTCTCTGTCCTGCTCCCTATAGGCTGTCCCATCATTGTCGGTGATCAGGTCTACCACCGTTGTCGTCTGCAAACTTAATGGTGTTGGAGTCGTGGGTGAACAGGAAGTACAGAAGGGGACTAAGCACGCACACCTGAGGGGTCCCTGTGTTAAGGATCAGTGTGGCAGATGTGTTGCCCACCCTTACCACCTGGGGGCTGGCCGTCAGGAAGTCCAGTTGCAGAAGGTGTTTAGTCCCAGGGTCCTTAGCTTAGTGATGAGCTTTGTGAGCACTGTAGTGTTGAACACTGAGCTGCAGTCAACGAACAGAATTCTCATGTAGGTGTTCATTTTGTCCAGTTGGGAACGGGCAGTGTGGAGTGCAACAGAGATTGCGTCATCTGTTGGGGCAGTATGAAAATTGTAGTGGGTCTAGGGTTTCCGGGATGATTGTGTTGTGACCCATGACCAGCCTTTCAAAGCACTTCATGGCTACAGACGTTAGTGCTACAGGACGTTATTAATTTAGGCAGGTTACCTTCGTTTCCTTGGGTATAGGGACTATGGTGTTCTGCTTGAAAAATGTAGGTATTATAGACTCGGTCAGGGAGAGGCTAAAAATGTCAGTGAAGACACTTGCCAGGCGGTCAGTGGATGCGTCCTGGTAATCCGTCTGGCCCTGCGGCCTTGTGAATGTTGATCCGTTTAAAGATCTTTCTCACATTAGCTATGGAGAGCGTGATCACACAGTTGTCCGGAACAGCTAGTGCTCTCATGCATGGTTCAGTGTTGCTTGCCTAGAAGCTAGCATAGAAGGCATTAGCTGGTCTGGTAGGCTCGCGTCACTGGACAGCTCCCTGCCACATCCGACGAGCGTCCGAGCCGGTGTAGTAGGATTCAATCTTAGTCTTGTATTGACGCTTTGCTTGTTCGTTGTAGGGCATACCAGGATTTCTTATAAGCGTCCGGATTAGTGTCCCGCTCTTTGAAAGCGGCAGCTCTAGACTTTAGCTCAGTGCAGATGTTGCCTGTAATCCATGGCTTCTGGTTGGGATATGTACGTACGGTCACTGAGGGGACGACGTCGTCAATGCACTTATTGATGAAGCATACTCTTCAATGTCATCGGATAAAGGTGGTCAAGATTTTTAAAAAAWTTWAAAAAATTAGGTTGCGCATGTGACATGCTGGTAGAAATCCGGTAAAACATAAGTTTTCCTGCATTAAAGTCCCCGGCCACTAGGAGTGCCGCTTCTGGGTGAGCATTATCTTGTTTGTGGTCTCAGTGCCTGCATCGGTTTGTGGTGGTAAAAATATAGATAACTCTCTTGGTAAATAGTGTGGTCTACAGCTTATCATGAGGTACTTTACGAGCAAAACCTCAAGACTTAACATTAGATTGTGCACCAGCTGTTATTTACAAATAGACAGACCACCACCCCTTACCGTTGTTTGCTGTTCTGTCTTGCCGATGCACAGGAAACCAACTGTATATAATCCATGTTCTCGTTCAGCCACGACACGTGAACGAGGACATGGATTTAATGTCACGTTGGTATGATAGTCTCGAAGGGATCTCATCCAGTTCATTCTCCATTGATTGCACGTTCGCGGGTAGGACAGATGGTAAAGGTGGATTATCCACTTGCCGATGAATACTCTGCGGCCCCTGTATCGGCATCTCCTCAGGCGAATGACGAGGATTTGGGTCTGGTCCGGGAGGAGCCGTAAATCTTTCGCCTTTTGATTCATTAAAAACTGACAGATTATGGGGATTTTACTATTGTGCTAATTAGATCTCCTCGGGGCATGGACCTTAGGGGGTTGTCCGAGCTGAGGAATCGCTGTTCTGATGTCCAGAAGGTGTTTTCAGTCATAAGAGATGGTGGCAGAAACAATGTGAAAAAAAACACAGAATAGCATGATTGGTTAGAACGGCAGCCATCCTCTTCGGCTCCCATCCTTGTATTGCAGTCAAGGTTGTGGGGTAAATACTATGTCTCTATAAAAGTTTTCCATTAAACACATTTCCATCCACAGTTTTTATGCAAGTAATGTCGTTCGGTACAATTTTATTAAAACTGACATTTGTTCGTTCGACATGGTGGGATCTTTTGTCGGTAAAATTCATAGTGAGAAATATAAGCAAACATTGATTTAATAACTGTGACGGAAACACTAAAAAAGGACCTGATGGAAGATTCTCCCCCAGTCTCAATCTACACCCCCCCTCCGTGGGTAGTAAGGCCATGGTATGAGGGACTAACAGACATTGTGCCCAAACAAGGAGAAGGAAGTACAACACCAGATCCTCGAGACGCAGAGTGGTTGCAGGTACTGAAAAAACTGAAACTAGAAGGAAGCGGTGAAATGTGCGTCGCAAAAATGTAAATGTGTGCAGTGAGGGTTGACTGGGTCCCGAAAATAGTATATAAGGAGAATGCCTTCATTTATAGGGTGTGGTAGTGCGACTTGACTTATCACTGAACTCGTGATACTTCAAACTATCATCAACCTAAAAGGTAATATCTGGCTTTCATGCAATTGTATCTTTTGACTTCTGATTTATGAATGAGACATTGAGTCGACTACCCCATACACCCCTCGCGCTGAATATATCCACCAAATTGGAGTGGATGAAGGGCGTAGTTGGTGCTGTGAAGGGTGTTGCTCTCGAACCGTCTCTTCACTAGTAAATCATAGTGCGACTTCTAGTAGGAGAAACAGATACATATCTGAATTTCATACTCTAGAACAATTGTACCTTTTGACCGCTGGTTTTTAGGCGAGACCTACTGAGTCAAGTACATCGTACACACTCAGTGGTGTTACACAGGGTCTTGAACTACGATAGCAGTCTCGTTACTAATCAGGAAAAAATATACAAAGGTCATGGTACAACTTCTAGCAGGAGGAACAGATTCTGAAGTGATTGGCTAAACCGGTAGAGCAATTGTGAGTTGAAGAACATACTCTCCGGGACCCAACCAAGTCAACCGACGTTAAGGTAATTAACTGCTTGTTGTACTACATAGATAAGGCATTGAGAGTTTCAAGTGTTTTGATTATTRATGGTTCATTGGAAAGACGTAAAGAAACTGTAATGACGTGTATAACTGTGTGCTTTGCAAACATTGAATAAAAAGTAGCAGCTCGGTCTAAAGCCCTGTGGGAGAAAACGCCTCCGACACTCCCACATATAGGGAAATAAGCCTGGTTTCTACACAAAAGACCATATAATGGTTTGGACAGAATACTAATTTTACTGTAACAAGTATCCTCTATATTAATATTCAAGTAGTATTAGTCGACGGACAGACTATAAATCGTAACTAAGTCATAGCTTGCGTGAGTCTAGATATAGGAGCATACAAAGGGAAAGTGAGAAGGTTCTCCAAGTCTGGTTTAATATTGTCTAAGATCCCGAAAAACGCCTAACGGCACCACAATAACGCTAATCTCCGAATAAAGGGCAGGATACCTAACCAGGTCAGTCCGGCGGACCTGTGAGTCACCTGTTGACATAAGACATAAGAACTTGATTGAGACGAATTGTGTCACACTCGACGGGGGTACCTCAATGGTCTTATAGCAAAATCCCCTACCGCGACATAACCATATTGACGTAAACTTGGAGTCACGCTATGATATGGTGTGTGGTCCTCAAACTACAACTCAAGAAACCATGCAGTTTATTCGGCTACAGATTAAATAAATTATGAACTTCACGGCTAGTCTACATGATAAGAGTGCGAATATTTTTATTTGTCAAACGGCAGTCAAGCACCAATCATGTCACCAGAATAAGACCTTCATGATTTCACATACTAATGAGAACTTTTGTTTGCGTTTTATTGTTATGATCTATATATAGGAATAGCATACACAATGATCGCTCAATCAAATAAGGACAAAGTAACCACTATCCTCCCATTGAAATAAATATATCCTTGTCTGCATATTTTGAGGAACGCAGATGTTCTAGAATGCTTTCAGCTCTCTGTATTAAACTACTTTCTCTGTGTCACAATACTGCCAGTTCCATGTTCTGACAGAATGCACAACAAAAACTTATCCCAGTACTGACTTGCATTGTTCACGAGTCTCTCATCTAATCCAAATCAAGTGATCACGAGTCTAAGTCATTTTCTTTGAGGCTGAAATGCGACTCGAGTTTCCATCTCTGGTATGCACTGATGAGCTAGCAGATCCTCTGACTTGCTCAGAGCAGCAAAAGTGTAGCTATACAAATGCACTAATCCAAACCAGTCTGCAAATTAAATGTAATGTGTTCTAGCTTAAACTATGGAAGGGAATAGGATTCCATAGTCAGAATAATTAGTACAACATTTAAAGTGTGACTGGGATGACCTGTAAAACGTAGGCTCACTGATGGTGTGCATTGATTGCAGTGGCCTCATGAGCTGCACGACACAATTCAAGCTACTATCAATATTGATGCTGCACTAAACCAATTAACGTCCACATACAGACAATAATACTGTCAAATCACCATGATAGGCACCATCTCCTGCTCGTAGTATATGTATGCTAGCCTAGCATGGGCTACTCATCCTTGTATGGACTAGGGATGATTCTCCATGATGGGGTGTGTTCATGGAGAGCACCGGCTTTACCCGAAAGCTGGTCTTGGGAACAAACAAGTTGGCTATATAACAAGTGCTCAGCATACGTGGGAATTCCTTCAAGACTGTTGGAAAAGCATTCCAGGTGAAACTGATTGCAAACTCTGGGCCTTTTCTCAAAGCTGTCATCAAGGCAAAGGGTGGCTATTTGAAGAATCTCAAATATATTTTGATTACTACGTTATTTCATAGTTTGTCTTCACTATTATTCTACAACGTAGAAAATAGTAAAAATAAAGAAACCCTGGAATGAGTAGGTGTTCTAAAACTTTTGACCGGTAGTGTATGTTTTTTATTTAACGAGGCAAGTTCGTTAAGAACAAATTCTAATTTCCAATGACAACTGTCTTGTTTTGCACGCTTTGTACAAAATAATAAAATGCAGTACTACAGGATATTTCTTAACGTAGCTCTTTATTAGCTAGCTATAACTGGCATGTTCACGTATCGCCAACCAGGATCAAACTGACCATCACCTAACCATTTGGGTGGTCTTACCCAATCATAGCATAGTATGATATGGCGGTAAAATGCATCCAATTGTAATTCAGTATGTTTACACATATGAATATTACATCCCCCTTTTAAATAAAAATAAAAATGTTTACATTCTAAGCGTTTCTTTTGAAAACATGCTCTGCAGTTTGAACTCAAGGTAAGTAACCATTTATATTGCATACTATACCAACTGAATCAACAGACTCTGAAACAATAATCCAACATACTGTTACTTTTCAAACAAGGGATTCTCAGCAACTCAGCTTTCACTGTAGAAATAACATCTTAACATTTCAAACAAATACAATACCAAAGCATTARGTGAACTTTCAATAACAAGTTAACAGTCTGGAACTTTTAGGGCAGCGATCCGCCTACACCCTTTGACATTTCACAGGTCTAGGACAGCTCTGGGCTTGACCTCTCTTCCTGACCTTGTGCGATATGATGCTGAGCATGCTTCTGTGTCAGTCAACAGTTCTTGTGGTGTTGCAGGTAAGTATGATGTATGTTGTACTGTGTGTGTGTGTTTTAGTCCATCACGTTCTCTTTCAGGGGAACAGTTCATCTCATCAGTGTGTTCTTCTTTTGTGTTCAGTAGGTGACGGCGATTGCGGCGGTACACCACTCCTTCTGCGGTGCGGACGTGATATGAACGTTCAGTGTCAGCTGGCTGGATGASAACTGCTGGCTTCCAGAGGCCATGCTCCTGGATTCTAACTGACTCTCCATCGATCAGTGGTGGCAGTGGTCTAGCTGACCTGTCGTAGTATCGCTTTTGTTGTTGTTGTCTCTGTGCACGTTTTTCATGCATTTCCTTGTAGCTGACGACCTCAGGTTGCAGCTGCTGGTTGGTGCTGGGAAGGATTGAGCAAAGTCTGCGGCTCAACAGCTGGGCTGGTGATTTGAAGTTGTCAACTGGAGTGTTGCGGTATTCAAGGAGACTGAGGTAGGGGTCTCTCGTCTGCTTTATCCATGAGTGATTTAGCAATCTGCACAGATTTTTCAGCAAGGCTATTACTTTGAGGGTAATGCGTAAACTCCCATGCTTTTGTGAAGGATTCAAACTCATTTGATTTGTAACAGGGCCCATTGTCAGATATTAAAGTCTCTACAATGCCATGCCTGGCAAAGGCTGCTTTCAGCTTGTGTATCACAGCTGCAGATGTGGTGCTGTGAAGCTTGTCGAGTTCGTAGTATCTGCTGTAGTAGTCCACTGTTACGATGTAGTYCTCGTTGTTCCAAGTAAACAGATCGGTTRCCACGACCTGCCAGGGTCGGTCTGGGATACAGTGAGGTAACATTGGCTCTTTGGTGTTTGAGGGGCGTCGTTCAAGACATATGGCGCATTTACCAACAADGTCCTCTATTTGTTTGCACATTCCGGGCCAAAACAAAATGTCCCGTGCTCTCTGTTTGCACTTTTCCATGCCCATGTGTCCAGCATGGATCTTTGTRAAAATCTCTTCTCTGAGACTGGTAGGAATAATGATTTTCTCTCCTTTGAAAATTATTCCATTGATCTGTGATGGTTCATCACGATGGTTCCAGAATTCTGAGGACATCCTCTCCTCAGGCCATCCATCCTGTATGACTTTCCTCAGCTGTGTGAGTTGTGAGTCCTTTTCGGTTTCTGCTTGGATCTCCTTCACTTTTGTGTCACTAACTGGTAAGTTGCTGTACACAGTGTGCACTTGCATGTCCATGCCTTCACTGAGGCTGCTGTCCTTATAGGTAAGAAACTTCCTTGGAGAGTGTGTCTGCGACAGGGATGTCTTTGCCTGGACGGTGAGTGATTGTGAAGTCGTATTTTTGTAGTTGAAGGATCATTCTCTGTAGCCTTGGCGGGGCTGCGGCTAGTGGTTTCCTCATAATTGACTCAAGGGGCTTGTGGTCGGATTCCACAATGACTTGTCGTCCATATTTGTACTGATGGAAACATTTACACCCGAACAGAATGGCGTAGAGCTCCTTTTCAATTTGAGCGTAGTTGATTTCACAGTCTGTGAGATTTGGAAGCGTAGCCGATGGGCTTTCCTTCTTGCAGTAGCACTGCACCTAGTCCATACTTCGACGCGTCCACTTGGAGTCTGAGCTCTTTGTCGGAGTCGTAGTAGGCAAGGATTGGTCCTGGTTTTCTCGTGATCAAGTCTTTCATATTCTGGAAAGCAATGTCGTGTTGCTTGTCCCAGAGAAACCCACTGGACTGCTTTAGCAGTTGACGCAGGGGTGCATTAGCATTGGAGAGGCTGGGTGCGAACTTGGCTAAGTAGTTGACSATGCCAAGCACTGTTTCCAGCTCTGCACGRTTCTTTGGTGGCTCCATTTCTTTTATGGCTAAGATCTTCTGTGGATCTGGCTTGATTCCAGTCGCTGTGAGAAGATGTCCKWAGTAGCTGACCTCTGTAGCGCCGACTGTGCTCTTCTCGGGGTTGAGCCGGACTCCTCTCTCGCGGGACCTTTGCAGCATCGCGCGGAGGTTTCGGTCGTGCTCCTCTTTGGTTCGACCATAGACAAGGATGTCGCCCACAATTGCCACAACTCCGTCGAGGCCTTCGTACACTTCGTCGATYTTTCGCTGAAACTCGTCTTGGGCTGAGAATCCCAAAAAGCARGCGACGGAACCTGTAGCGTCCAAACGGTGTGTTGAATGTTGTGAGCTTAGATKACTTCTGTGAGCTTGATAGCCCAGTAGCCTGATCTAGCGTCCATGACACTGAAGTAGTGTGCTCCCGCTAGCTTGTGTGTGATGCCATCTAGCGTCGGTAAAGGATAATGGGGGCGTTTGATAGCCTTGTTCAAGTCTCTTGGGTCGAGACATACTCKGAGCTTGCCTGTGCGTGGTTTCTCCACCACCACCAAGGCGTTTACCCAGTCAGTCGGTTCTGTAACCTTGGTGACTATGTCAGATTGCTCCATGCTCTCCAACTCTTTCTTCAGACGGGCACGGAGAGCAAGGGGAATCTTTCTCGGTGGGTAGACCACAGGGATTGCGTCTGGATCAAGGTGAATGGTACATTCTCCTGGGAATAATCCTATTCCTGTAAAAAAAAATCTGCAAACTCCTCCAGTACATTGTCTGTCTACTGGTGCTGTCACTGATAAAACTAGCTTGATGAGGTCCATGTCTAAACATGCTTTAAGACCTAGCACTGCAGGTGCTCTAGTGTCAACAACATAAAGTCACTTTCCTTGTATTTGCATTTGAAAGTGCATGTGCCTTTTACTGGGAGCTGTTCACCACCATAACCAGTCAGTCTGCGCGTGGTGGGCTGTAGCTCGCACTCAGATGTCAAGCTACGGTACTTATTCAGAGGAATAATGTTTACTTGTGCACCAGTGTCTAGTTTGAACTTTAGCTCTGTGCCTTGTGTTCCTATCTCAATGTCAGCAAAGGCTTGCTCTGTCTCTGATATGACTTTTCTGTGTCACTGAATCAATAAACAGTTCATCAGCGTTTGACTCTTTGATTGACATTTCATCTTCACTCACTGAGTGTACTGTTTTTCCACGGTAAGCTCTGCACACTTTTGCAAAGTGATTCTATTTTCCACATTTAGTACACTGTTTGCCTTTTAGCTGGGCAATTTCCTTGTTTGCCATGCACTTTGTATCCACAATATCCACATGTTTAGAGTCTGTCTCTCCTTTCTAAAACGCGCTCTCTGCGCACCGGAGGTGTGCTTTGATGTCTGCCTGACTTGCTTGTTCACGTGATGCGCTCTGCTGCTGGACGAAATGGTTTTCATCKGAGCCTGTGCTAGCTCGTGAGATCTGGCCAGCRTTACCTCAGACCCAACATTCAAAAGTTTCTCACTCGMGGTGAGTATTCCAAATACAATACGGTCCCTGACCATCTCATCCTTGTTTGCATAATCAGTCTTTCACAAGCAGACGCAGTTCTGTCACAAACTGTTCAAAAGACTCGCTAGCTCCCTGTACTTTCTCATGGAATTTGTACCTAGCGAAAATCGTATTGGTCTTCGGCACRACATATGCTTCAAAACGATCGTAGTATGTTTTCAGTACCTTTTGATTCAGCCTCGGTAAGTGTTGTAAATATCTCTTCCTTTTTCACCAATCCAGAGGAGCAGGTAGCTACACTTTTCCTCTTCTCCTCTTTCCTTCAGAGGACCCGTGAACATGAGCTCCACATGCTGTTTGTACTTGCGCCATGCGTCGGGTAAGTTTGTAGACTCCCAGTCCATTCTAGGTGAAGGAACTCCAGAAAAATCCACCTTTTAAGATCTTTTACTCTGACACCATGTCTTGTTTTGCACGCATTGTACAAAATAATAAAATGCAGTACTACAGGATATTTCTTAACGTAGCTCTTTATTAGCTAGCTATAACTGGCATGTTCACCTATCGCCAACCAGGATCAAACTGACCATCACCTAACCGTTTGGGTGGTCTTAACCAATCATAGCACAGTATGATATGGCGGTAAAATGCATCCAATTATAATTCGGTATGTTTACACATATGAATATTACAACAACCTAAAAGGTTGCTGTCTTTTTCTGTGGATAAACCAACTAGGCTCATAATTTAACATTTTTATTTWCAGATGGAATACAAGTTCAAGGCACATGAAAGTTCACATGTTCCAGAAGGCATTTCGATAAATAAAAAAAGTGCGTTCAAATGTCTCTGCTGTGAAAGTAGTGACCCACGACATACATTAGTGACTCGTTTCAGGAAACTAGGCGTATGTCATGGCTAAGCAGCAGTCTACTGAAAAGCTCTTGTCTCAGTCTTCTGCTATATAACCATGTATGCCTTTTCTATTCCAATTTCAGTCAGGCAAATGCAACGTTATCATGCTCCGATAGCMWRKATKMASTKMATMYWKGCYAWCAGGACCCTTCAGCGGGCAGTCTGCTCAGAGGCKGTCCGTATGATGGCTTTATGGGTTCTTCACTAAATGTTCCTTAACTTTTTTTTAATCATACATGATCTCTTAAAATGTGTTTGCATGATGGACTCTCACATGTTAAACGTACTCTCAAAAACCCCTAGATGAAAGAATTAGCATGGAACATCAGGTCGTCACCACCAGAACTAACACTGCTTTGCCCTCTCTCTTTCATGTTATGCTGCTTGCATGCTGAACATGGGCAGTACCTGGTGAACCTCTGTTCAACATTGATGCAGTGACAGAAGATGGCCCAAAATAAAATKAGTTCACGTTATGGGAACGGTGTTGTTTCGGCTCGTACAATATTTTATTAGAGGCAGTCTGTCATGGCTTTCTATGGGTGGAATATACTTCGWATTCATTTCTATTTAATCGTTGCATGATCTCACGATTTCTGACACTCACCTGTTCACCGTGTTGGTAAAGTATTCTTAAACTGATAGGAAGGGTAAAGAGAGTCCAGTGGTAATTGCTCAAACTAACACTGCTTTCTGTCCCGTTTCATGTTACGCCACCTGCAATGGCGACCACTGGCCATGCCGGGCGATCCATTATCTATCGGTGTTGCAAACCAATGACGAAATACTGGTTTGKGTCACGGCTCCGTCTATGCCAACGCTGTGTGCTCATCTCCTGAGCTATACGCAGCCCATTCATTTCACGTCGGTGCTGCTTCAATATCTGTCCTTGCGTCCACACTGAAGATCAAGGGGCCGTTGGTCCTCTGTTTCCTACGAAAGCTATATTAGATTAAATGCAAAGGAGATTTTGGATGCACAAAAGTGAGTTAGTTCATCTGCGAGTTCCATGCCTTTTATATAGTTCGCTATGTCGGCGTTCAGCCCACGGGTCAATAGCATTGCTTTAGTGGTTCTCGTAATAAAGTTCAGTGCATTACCTACAGCTGGTTGGATATTGCTTGTTAGAGTAGATACATCATGTAGGCACACAGACAATTAGGCTACTTGTATAGTTCAGTGAGAGCACCCGGCGTGTGTGGGTCTCTAGGGCGGCTGGGTTCACTCTGCTACGTTGGCAAGGGGTGTGGATCAGAAAACCAGTCAGTATCTGGYGTCACCACCATTTGCCTCATGCAGTGCAACACAGCTCCTTCGCATAGAGTTGATCAGGGTGTTGATTGTGGAATGTTGTCCCACTCCTCTTCAATGGCTATGCAACGTTGCTGGATATTGGCGGAAACTAGAACAAGCTGTCGATCCAGAGCATCCCAAACATGCTCAATCGGTGACATGTCTGAGTATGCAGGCCATGGAAGAACTGGGACATTCTCAGCTTCCAGGAATTGTGTACAGATCCTTGCGACATGGGGCCATGGATTAACATGAGGTGATGGCGGCGGATAAATAGCACGACAATGGGCCTCAGGATCTCGTCATGTTATCTCTGTGCATTCAGATCGATAACATGCAATTATGTTYGTTGTCCGTAGCTTATGCCTGCCCTTACCATAACCCCACCGCCACCATGAAGCACTCGGTTCACAACGTTGACATCATCAAACCGCTTCCTWACACAACGCCATACATGCCATCTGYCCGGTACAGTTGAAACTGGGATTCATCCATGAAGAGCACACTTCTCCAGCATACCAGTGGCCATCGAAGGTGAACATCTGCAAATCAGGTCAAGACCCTGGGCCCTCATTTAACAATGTTGCGTACGAACATTTCTAAGCAATGTGTGGGATTTATCAATTTGTACTTGAATGTGCGTAAATTTTACGCACACCTCTAACCATGCGTACCCACAACACATTGTGGTAGAAAAGTCAAACTGCTAGTGAAATACCATCCACCAAATGGAGAAGGGATTGACATACTGGAACAAATCAAACTATGAAGAAAGATTTATACATGAATAGTTTATTTTATCGACATTTAAGCTWGTAATAGTTCTCTCAGGGTGCTATCGAATTCATAAATATGAAACTTATTTTAAGCCTAATTGAATAATAAAGTAAATTAGAAAGAGTTGAATGTAAGGTTGGAGGCAATTTAGTTAAACAATATAAAAAGGCAAACTAAAAAGGCAAACTTGCATTGCTGGAGGATCTGGCACAAGCTGCATTATGCGTGTTTTCAATGACCGTGCAGATTGTTTTGCTGAGAGCAATGCTTGGCTTATTAGTAGATTTTGTTTCCCRAGGCATATTTTATTGTATCTCTGCAACCAACTCTCTCTAGTATTAGAAAGGGAGACGAAAYGCACCAAGTCCTATCCACCCTTGGAATATTCCAGCAGGAGATTGCAGATTGATCTGGCATTTCACAACCAACCATGAGAYGAATATTGCCTGCAGTCCTTCATGGCATTATTTCATTGACCCCACAATACATAGTTTCCATACACTGCTGTGCAACAGGACAGAGTGAAAAGGGTTTTCCATACCATAGCTGGATTTCCCAATGTCATTGGAGCAATTGACTGCACCGTCATGAACAAATTCAACTTTGTCAACAGAAAAGGTTTCCATTCTGTCAATGTGCAGGTCATCTGTGATTCACATTTGACTTTGTTGAATGTAGTGGCCAGGTGGGAGACACCTGGACATTCATTGTGCAGAACAGTTCAGTCGGGCCTTAACCTCCAGGAAGGAGCTGTTGAGGATGGATGGTGTGGCGGATGAATCAGAATTAGTTTGGTAAAATAGATAATTAAGCATATTATGCAAGATACTTGTCATTAGAATGTATCCCTTTGGACTCTAGTGTTGGCAGTTGCACTTTTCCCTCAGCTAGGGTTCAGTCACTTGGGGCCCAGAGAGGGGAGAGGTCAGGCTTGTCTTTCACATGTYCCTGGTGCTATGCAGAATATCAGAAAGGGAAGAGGACAGAATGKAACATTGCCTTCATATGTGAATGTGTCTTTACCTATTCTTAAACTATGTGAAGGGATGGCGTGATTAATGGGGAACCAATTACTTGTCTCCACAATGTCTGTGCGCCAGTCACTCACTCCTTTCCCATTGGGGGGAGGTGTATGGCAGTGTCTGGAACCATTGTATGGCCTCTCTGATCTTACACTTATCCTGGGATAGTGTATGACCTAGAGGCTCACTCCCCTCAGTGAGCTTGTCCAGGAGTGGGTTTACTTGAGATGGGAGTATCTAGAGTTGACAATTGATGTTTTTGTACTATGAAGTACCAGGAACGAGATTAGAACCTCGTCTTAGGGACCAAACTGAACGAGCATTCGCTATAAATTATATCTGGCTATGGGATACTCCTCTCTCAAGTAAAAGTCTMTCTTTGTGAACAGTTCCTAAATATCTGGTTTGTCATGTCAAGGGGGGTGGATCTTTGCTATAACAGATCTCAGTAGCCATTGTGTTGACACTCAACGGTTCATTAGAAATGGCGAATCGTTGAATGTCAAGTGCTAATGCAAAGCGCTTATTATTATAGATGTAGTTTTAATTATAATTTCTGTATTACCAAATGAGGAGAGACAAACTTCACACACCAGTCAGAGTTAAACACCACAATGGCTTATTAGTAAGTGACTTATGTTTTATTTGCCATGTTAGACCTCTACTGGGAAACAATATCTGACTGTTGTGCTAATAACTGCAGGAGACCGGGGCTACCCATTAAACATGGCTGACTCCTCACAAACCCCTCAAACCAACCAGAGGCAAGGTACAATCAAGCCCACCGCACACACAACAGTGGAGCGCACCATAGGCCTGCTGAAGGGCATTGGCTGTGCTTGTCTGGGACAGGAAGCACACTGCAATACCAGCCTAGCAAAGTTTGCCTCTGAAATGACATTCCTTCAAATGCCAATTACGTGAATGTAATACAATGTGCAAATTCCTTTTTTTAGGTTTTCTACATTGTCAAGGCTTGCAGTGTGCTCCACGACATTGCAATCAAAAATGGCATTCCACTGAATAATCCACCCAGACCTGACGGGGAATGCGTTTCCCACCACCCATAGCTCTGGCACTGAGGACAAGAGTCAATATCATACAACGGTTTTAGGCATCTGTTCTTCCAAGTATTGTAATCAAATCGACAAGGAAAACAYWTTWYAYAKMRCMMSARWWTKTCTCACATGTTTGACACAATCAACAAGTTCTTTCAATGATTGATTTCTCTTTCTCAGGCCTTTGCGTAYGTCCTCCAGCTGCTGTTTGAGTCCAAGAATTGATGTGTTGTTTCAGGACTGCGTCAGTCAAGACATGCGGCGCAGCTGAAGCGCTAGCCAAAAAGGACACCCTTCTGGTAAGGCCTGGGAATGGCTGAGGGGGTCAGGCAAATCACCCACATTTGTGAAGATTTCATATAGTAATTAAATTAAAAGTTTTGAATCCGGTGTCGTTTTGCGTGTCTATTCATATTCCATGGCACATGGAATAGGTACATCACAAATCTCTTCCCAACTATTTTGCAATTTACAGCTGTCAATTTTTATCCTTAAATTTAAATTGGTATTTTTATTTATGACAATTTTCTTTAACGCAGGGCCGACAGACAAGTTCCTTACTTTTCCCCCCCATCTACTTGCCTCTTCCATTTGTGGTAATGCTGCAATTAGTTGGTTGTAATTTTGGGTAGAGCAGACACTTCCATATGTCTGTGTCAGCTGCATGTGTGACAACTCCACCAGTCCTATTTATGATATCATTTAGTATATTTGAGTTTAACCACTATTTGTTGTATTATGTTTTTTTCTTTTCAGGTGGATTAAACTGAAATTGCAACCAACTTTCTAAGGCTTGTTTAAAAAATAACTTTTTTTTTGTTCATATCATTTAAATAGCAGGTCACTAGGTGTAGGCAAATAGGTCAAATGTGATATGACTAAAGAGTTAATCAGGGTGATTTTTTCCCCCCCACAAAATATAGGTATTATTCTTTCTAACTTTATATAAAAATGTATTGGAGTGAGATCATTTCTTTCGGGATTTGTATACCGAGTATGTCCACATCCCCGTCAGACCATTTTATTGGTAAACTACACGCTAATGTAAAAGTAATTTTTTTTGTGATCCAATACGTAATATAGTACACTTTATCACAATTTGGTTTTAATCCAGAGAGGTTAGCAAAAGTATCTAGATGCTCTATGAGACTGGAGGGATTCTAATTGAGGTTTTAAAAGAAAACAACGAATCATCAGCGTACAATGATACCTTAGTTTTTAAGCCACGGATTTCTAATCGCTTAATATTATTGTTGGATCTAATTTTAACAGCTAATATTTTGATGGCAATAAATAGATATGCTGATAGCGGGCAACCCTGTTTTACTGCTCTAGATAGTTTAAAACTTTCTGAGATGTAGCCATTATTTTACACCTAGGGTTACTATACATAATTTTGACCCATTTTATAAGAGATTCTCAAATTGAAATATTCCAGGCATTTTATAAAATCCAATTGTACTTTATCAAAACCAGGCCTGGTTTCCCCGATATTTCATAGTATTCGTCTCCAATGTATCGTCCATATAAAAAAACCTGTCTGATTAATAGAACTGCGCACCCTTGACTATTAATCTCCACCCGGCACAGCCAGAAGAGGCTGGCCACCCCTCATAGCCTGGTTCCTCTCTAGGGAGTTTTTCCCAAGCCACCGTGCTTCTACACCTGCATTGCTTGCTGTTTGGGGTTTTAGGCTGGGTTTCTGTACAGCACTTTGAGATATCAGCTGATGTAAGAAGGGCTATATATACACATTTGATTTTATAAAATCACATTCCTATCTTAACACACACCTTCATCACTTTTCATATTATTTACCACATTGGATGGAAACTTGACAGAAAGGGTATATACACTTTCCAGTTAGTTGTAATTGACGTCACAAAATGAAAAGCAATATTATATTTGTTTTCCATAGCTCCCCACATTCTTTGTTACAATTATTGTTCCATTATCCACTTTTTGGAATGTTAGCGTTTTGAGCTGGCAAAACTCTGGAGACAAAAGGACATTTATTTAGCCCAGGGCTGCCCAACCCTCTTCCTGGAGATCTACCGTCCATTATTAGCATGTTTTAGCACTCCTATATAAATGGTTGATTATCGGACACGCAACAATGTCTGATTTCATTATCTGAAAAAGGATCAAGGTGGTATATATAAAGATCCAGTCCACTTAAATTGGAGGCCTCTTACACTTCAGTGTTGTGATGCAAAATCCTAGCTAAATGCTTGGCGCATAGAATTAAAAGGTTTTGTCAGA
>NC_036859.1:37793993-37800565 GCF_002910315.2 Salvelinus sp. IW2-2015
CGCTACATGTGCAAATGCTGGCTGCCTCCAGTTTTAACTGTTCCTGCCTGGCGGCTATGGAACCCTGTCCCAAGACCTGCTGTTTTCAAATCTCTAGAGACAGCAGGACGGTTAGAATTACTCTTAATGTTCAGCTATGAAAAGCCAACTACATTTACTCCTGAGGTGCTGACTTGCTGCACCCCTTGACTATAATCTCCACCGGCACAGCCAGAAGAGGACTGGCCACCCCTCATAGCCTGGTTCCTCTCTAGGGAGTTTTTCCCAAGCCACCGTGCTTCTACACCTGCATTGCTTGCTGTTTGGGGTTTTAGGCTGGGTTTCTGTACAGCACTTTGAGATATCAGCTGATGTAAGAAGGGCTATATATACACATTTGATTTTATAAAATCACATTCCTATCTTAACACACACCTTCATCACTTTTCATATTATTTACACATTGGATGGAAACTTGACAGAAAGGGTATATACACTTTCCCAGTTAGTTGTAATTGACGTCACAAAATGAAAAAGCTTTATTTATTTTCCATAGCTCCCCACATTCTTTGTTACAATTATTGTTCATTATTCCACTTTTTGGATGTTAGCGTTTTGAGCTGGCAAAACTCTGGAGACAAAAGGACATTTATTTAGCCCAGGGCTGCCCAACCCTCTTCCTGGAGATCTACGTCCATTATTAGCATGTTTTAGCACTCACTATATAATGGTTGATTATCGGACACGCAACAATGTCTGATTTCATTATTACTGAAAAAAGGGAATCAAAGTGACGGTAACGTAGGTCGTCGCAGTTCTTGCTCAGGGTTTATATTTCCTTTTAATTATAATTTTTGCTGCAGGCCCTCATCTCTTCTGCTTATTGACTGGCGGTCTCGAGCCCTCCAACTCCTTAGTCCCCGCTGCCTCTCTTCAATCAGGAGACTGAGCGACTTATTCAGACCACTGACTTCCTCTTCAAGTTCGGAGGCTCGGATCTTACTAATCTGCACGTGAGCGGCTCTGCTCCATCTATTATGTCGCTATCCGGACTATATACAAATATATCTCCGCGTGCCGCGGTTATGCCTAAAGCGCGGATACCCCTTCTATGGCGAACATGAGCCCTATCATACCATAGTCAATATTCTCTCATCGTTTGATGAATAATGGGACCTTTTTTCCGCTCAAAACCGCTAACATCCAAAAAGTGGATAATGGAACAATAATTGTAACAAAGAATGTGGGGGGCTATGGAAAACAAATATAATATTGCCTTTCATTTTGTGACGTCAATTACAACTAACTGGGAAAGTGTATATACCCTTTCTGTCAAGTTTCCATCCAATGTGTAAATAATATGAAAAGTGATGAAGGTGTGTGTGTTAAGATAGGAATGTGATTTTTATAAAATCAAATGTGTATATATAGCCCTTCTTACATCAGCTGATATCTCAAAGTGCTGTACAGAACCCAGCCTAAAACCCCAAACAGCAAGCAATGCAGGTGTAGAAGCACGGTGGCTTGGGAAAAACTCCCTAGAGAGGAACCAGGCTATGAGGGGTGGCCAGTCCTCTTCTGGCTGTGCCGGGTGGAGATTAATAGTCAAGGTGCAGCAAGTCACACCTCAGGAGTAAATGTCAGTTGGCTTTTCATAGCTGAACATTAAGAGTATCTCTACCGCCCTGCTGTCTCTAGAGAGTTGAAAACAGCAGGTCTGGGACAGGGTTCCATAGCCGCAGGCAGAACAGTTAAAACTGGAGCAGCAGCATTTGCATCAATTAGCCACGCCCCGAGTGAGGTCAAGAACTTGTCAGCATGACGGAACGCCCCTTTTGACCAAGAGTGCATAAAGGCTAGGAAGAGAAATCAACGTTTATATGAAGACAGCCACGCCCCGAGTGAGGTCAGAGAACTTGTCAGCATGACGGAACGCCCCTTTTGACCAAGAGTGCATAAAGGCTWGGAAGAGAAATCAACGTTTAGACCAGGAAACGTGATGGCAGAGAGCTACACGTTTGAAGTGGTTGAAAYGTTCAACCTCAACACGAGGTGCTGGAAATTAACTTACCTACCTGACCAGGACACTGCCAGACTGCAGCTGCGCGTGTAAAGTTAGAGAGGAAAACTCCTCTCAGACAATCACACCCCCCCCATGTTGTAACAAGCCGTCATATCTTCAGTCCACTAGGGACCTTTGTCTCATGTAAAGGGTGTATGGTTAGCTAGTAAATAATTAAACCAATTGGTGTAGTACTGAATCATAAGCAAGTCTGGGGTTTTTGCAGATGCATGAGGTAATAATTAAGATGACTATCAATGTAATAGATATACCTACGAGTTTAATTCTGGAAATGGTAACTCTTTAAACAACTTCTTCCGGTGGTGCCCCAAATCCTAATGTAAGGGCCGATGCTGGAGATGAGAAGCAGGTACGGGGTGTCAACATTTAATTTGGAACGGACATGCGTCAGCACCGAGGAACAGCTGGGGAACTGACAAATATAGGGGAGGTAATAAAACAGGTGATTGAGTCCAGTAATTTGCTGATGYGCGTGACGAGGGAAGCAGGTGTGCGTAACGATGGTGGCAGGAGTGCCCAGTGCTGGGCAGCCTAGCGCCCTCGAGCGCCAGGGGGAGAGAGCGGGAGCAGKCATGACAGTACCTACCCCTTCTAGGGGTGCCACCTGGGGCGTGGGAGCCTGGAGATCCGGTTGAGGTGTGACAGCCTGACAATCCCGTTGGGACGTGGGAAACTGGTGAGCCAGCTGAGGCGTAAATACTTGACGATCCGGCTGAGTCCTGACTTGGGATGGGCACCTGCCGAGCCAACCAGGGCAAGGAAACCTCTTCAGCCGGCTAGGGCATGGAAGCCCGACAATCTAGCTAAGCCACCCCCAGCTCCATCGGCGGTAGCCCCCTGGACCCGACGYCACCACCAACCAAAAAGCCAGCACTCGCCGCTGCTGCATTCTGTAAAGACCGACACTGAAAATGAGAAGCAGGTACGGAGAGTCAACATTTAATTTGGAAATGACATAGAACAGCGTCACCACAAGGACATACAATAATAATGCAGCAGCAGGGAACAGACACATATAGGAGCCAAGTAAATAAAAGCAAGGAGATTGGTTCCCCAATCAGAGGCACCTGCTTTATCGTTGTCTCTGATTGGGGAATACTTTAGGCAGCCATTTCCCCATATGTTGCTCTTTTGTGGGATCTTGACTATGTATAGATGCCTGTGAGCACTGATTGTAGCTTCACGTTCTTATTGTTTTTCTTTGAGTTTCTCTTCCAAAATACAAGGAGGCACTGGAAAACAAATACCACGCTGCATCTTGGTCCACTCCGCTTGCTGAACAGCGGTGACAACCAATGAGTTATTGTTACATGATTCATTTAAAAATCCGGTAACAATCTAAACGTTTAGTGGATTCAATAAATAACAGTCAAGATTAATTAAGGTAAACGCTCACTCTACGAAACGCCGGGGAACTTTAATGCAGGGAATGCTTTACATCCGGTCTTCACCAAATTCTATCAGCCATTTTAAATTGCAACCATAGGGGGGGAAACTCTGACCACCTTTCACTCTAACACAGAGATGGCATACAAAAGCTATCACCCTCCCATTGGCAAATCTGACCATAATATAATATCCTGATTCCTCCTTACAAGCAAAATTAAAGCAGAAAACAGCCAGTGAATTAGATCAATAAAAAAGTGGTCAGATGAAGACAATGCTAAGCCTAGCGACTGTACAATTACTAGCAGCAGATTGGAATATGTTCCCGGCATTCCTTCCCATGGCCATTGAGGAGTACACCACATCAGTCATTGTCTTCATCGATGACGTGGTCCCCACAGTGACCGTATGTACATACCCCAACCACAAGCCATGGATCACAGGCAACATCCGCACTGAGCTAAAGGCTAGAGCTTCCACTTTTAAGGAGCGGGACTCTAACCCGGAGGCTTATAAGAAATCCCACTATGCCCTCCGACAAACCATCAAAAAGGCAAAGTGTCAATACAGGACTAAGATCGAATCGTACTACACCGACTCCGACGCTCGTCGGATGTGGCAGGGCTTGCAAACCATTACAGACTACAAAGAGAGC
Source organism: Salvelinus sp. IW2-2015 (assembly GCF_002910315.2). NCBI lineage: Eukaryota > Metazoa > Chordata > Actinopteri > Salmoniformes > Salmonidae > Salvelinus > Salvelinus sp. IW2-2015. The sequence continues at coordinate 37,798,097 of NC_036859.1, forward strand.
TGCCCAGTGATACGAGCCTACCAGACGAGCTAAACTGCTTCGAGGCAAATAACACTGAAACATGCATGAGAGCACCAGCGGTTCCGGAAGACTGTGCTCTCCGCAGCCGATGTGAGTAAGACCTTTAAACAGGTCAGAATTCGCAGGATGTGTACTGTGAGCATGCGCTGACCATCTGGCAAGTGTCTTCACTGACATTTTCAACCTCTCCCTATCCGAGTCTGTAATACCAACATAGTACCTGTGCCCAAGAACACTAAGGTAACCTGCCTAAATGACTACCGACCCGTAGCACTCACGTCTGCCATGAAGTGCTTTGAAAGGCTGGTCATGGCTCACAACACCATTATCTCAGAAACCATAGACTCACTCCRATTTGCATACTGCAACAAAAGATCCACAGATGATGCAATCTATTGCACTCCACACTGCCGTTTCCCACCTGAACAAAAGGAACACCTATGTGAGAATGCTATTATTTGACTACAGTTCAGCGTTCAACACCATAGTGTTGGGGATAAGCTCATCAACAAGCTAATGACCTTGGGACTAAACACCTACCTCTGCAACTGGATCCTGGACTTCCTGACGGGCCACCCCCAGGTGGTAAGGGTAGGTAACAACACATCCGCCACGCTGATCCTCAATATAGGGGCCCCTCAGGGGTCCGTGCTCAGTCCCCTCCTGTACTCCCTGTTCACGCATGGCCACCTTATAGGGAGGAGGTCAGAGACCTGGCCGTGTGGTGCCAGGACAACAACCCCTCCCTTAACTTCTCTAGGATAGGTGGGACGGTAGCGTCCCACCTGGCCAACATCCGGTGAAATAGCAGAGCGCTAAAATTCTAAATCCACCATTCGTAATATTAAACATTCTTGTAAATACATGCATCTTACATCCTTTAAAAGCTTAACTTCTTGTTAATCCAGCCGCTGTGTCTGATTTCAAAAAGGCTTTACGGCAAAAGCATACAATGCGATTATCTGAGGACAGCGCCCAGCACACAAGTATTACTAGCATTCAACCAGCATTAGCGTCACGAAAGTCGAAATAGCAATAAAAATAATCAATTGCCTTTGAAGATCTTCTTTTGGCAAATAGAAAATGTCAAATCTACACAATAATCGTCGTTTTGTTCATAAAAATCCATTTATAATTTTTATGCCGAACACGACCCGATTTGCTCAGTCCGGCTAGAGCGTTTGAAGTGGGCCCCTGATTTCAGTAGCTTTTGAATCTGCTAAATCACTCGTAATACCCCTTACTTGCGTCCGATTTGAACAACTTAAACTTGAAGGTAGATGCTATGCCAGAGGTGCTGGCTGTTCATACTGCAGCAGACGAAGAGTAGGTATCATTTTAGAAGGCTAATTGATTCATTACCACCCTGGCTACCACTGCTGGCTTGCTTATGAAAGCTAAGCAGGGTTGGTCCTGGTCAATCCCTGGTGGGGAGACCAAAGAGCTGCTGAAGTGGATGTTGGAGGGCCAGGAGGCACTCTTTCCTCGGGTCTAAACAAAATCCCAATGCCCCAGGCAGTGATTGGGGCCACTGCTCTGTGAGGTGCGTCTTTCGGAACCTGGGACGTTAAAACGGTGTCCTGACTTCTGAGGTCATTAAAAGTCCCATGGCACTTGTCTAAGAGTAGGGTGTATTAACCCCCGGTTCCTGCGGCTAAATTCCCAATCTGGCCCTCAAACCATCACGGCTTTCAACTAATAAATCACCCATTACAATGGCTCATTCATCCCTCCTCTCCCCTGTAACTAGTCCCCAGGTGCGTTGCTGCAAATTGAGAACGTTGTCTCAGTTCAACTACTGGTTAAAATTAACGGATAAATTAAATAAAAATAAAATAAAACTAGAAAACCCTTTTGCACATTATGTTAGCACAGCTGAAAACTGTTGTGCTGATTTAAAGAAGCAATAAAAACTGCACTCTTTAGACTAGTTGCGTATCTGGAGCATCAGCCTTTGTGGTTCGATTACAGGCTCAAGTGGCAGAACAAAGTCTTCTGAAACTCATCAGGCGTATCATGTGAGAAATTGAAAGATTCTCGAACAACGCTGGCACTACTCCCTTAACAGAATAGAAAGAGTGGAGTCCCGTGCACAAGCTGAGCAAGACGCAATACATTAGTGGCTAGTTGATAAACCGACGCCACAATCTTCAACTGCCAGCTTCTCTTAATAATACCCGCAAACACCAGTCGTTTGAGAGAGATTGCAAATGGGTGGCTACTTTAAACTTTTTAAACACTTTTTTTTACTAATATGATCCATAGTTTGGAATCTTCATTATTCTACAAGTAGAAAATAGTACCAATTTAAGAAAAGAACCCTCGAGGTATGTCCAAACTTGACTGTACTGTTCATGTGAAATTGATCGCACTGAATTCCGAACCTCAAGGTTTAGCCGTATTGCTGTGGCTTTATTTTACACTAACGTAAACACTTATTGTTTGAAA